>NW_004444351.1:39213-84970 GCF_000243295.1 Trichechus manatus latirostris | reverse complement strand
TTAACCAATGTCATAAAACAATATGTGTACTACTGTTTCATGAGAAACTATTTGTTCTGTAAGCCTTCACCTGAAGTACAATAAAAAAAAAAAAATTAAAAAAAAAAACTAGGGTTGACAGTTCATCACCTGAATGAAGATTATTCAAGAGATGAGTACCGAAACAGCACACCTACTACCCAACTCAGATCGTAAACTTGTTAAATCTCAACTGGACATTCTAAAAGGGATCCCATTTTCTACTATTTCAAATTCATATGCCTACATTTGTTCAACAGCACTAATCCACCTTTACATTTGGAGTTTGATTGATTCTTCATTTAGTCAAGTGAAGGAAAACTCATAAAGCAAATCTACTGCTGTTGAGTCGATTACGACTCATAGCAATCCTATAGGACAGGGTAGAACGGCCCCAAAAAGGTTTCCAAGGAGCGGCTGGTGGATTTGAACTGCCGGCCTTTGGTTAGCAGCCACAGCTCTTAACCACTGGCCACCGGGGCTCCCCAAGTGAATGAAGTAGGGGAAGAAGACAGAGCACGTGCTACAAAGGAAAAGTATACTCCAGTTACACTGCTTTTCCACTGAAGGGTAAAAATTTTATTTTTGAGGAACATCATTCATATTGCACATTTTCAAATAGAGTGACATAAGAAAGCAAACATTGTTATCCCTCCCTTCATCCTAGAAATAAATAAGGGCATGAAATTTCTTTTCAAATCACGACACTTGGAAGTTTAGCACCAGCACCCAAAATGAACAAATACGGGAAAAATAAAGCATTTACTATATATTTCAGATTTCTTTGGTGGGGGTTCTCCCCATGTGATATTAATATTTCTTCTTTCAATTCATATTACCAAAACAGTGAAAACCAGGAAAAAAAATATAAACCTAGTGGTTGCTGAAACCGGGGAGGTTGCTCTCTTGTCTTCTGTGCAGGCATTCCCTGGGATCTGTTCGCTGGAAAACTTGCTGATATTTTCCTTTCGCTGTTGTCTGCTTCTTAAAGAATAACATAAACATTCTAAGGTCCAAATCTCGGTTAGTCTTCCACTTTATTGCTTGGATATTTCTTTGGTGTTGCTAAGGTCATGGTTTTTTTTTTTTTTTTTTTTTTTTTTTCTTTTTTTTTTTTTTTTTTTTTTTTTTTTTTTCGCTTTGCTGTATTTTTTGGATGTTCATTATTTCTTTAGGTCACCTGGAAAAAAATGAAATCAAATACAAAGTGATAAAATGACAAAGAGAGAATAAAAAGGCAAAAATGACCTGTTCTTCATGTAATATATTTTTAAAAGTAGTTTATTATATGCTCTAACCAAAATCTACATCTTTTACAGATTTATAAAATACATTAATTTAGTAAAAACTCTTTACCAAACCAAAAACCCACTGCCATTGAGTAGATTCCGACTCATAGCAACCCTAAAGGACAGAGTAGAACTGCCCCCACAGGGTTTTCAAGGCTGTCAATCTTTACGGAAGCGGACTGCCACATCTTTTTCCCAAAGAGCAGCTGGAGAGTTCGAACTGCCAACCTTCTGGTTAGAAGCCAAGGGCTTAACCACTGTGCCACCTGCGCTCCTAATATGAACTCTTCTTAATAATGTTTTTATAAGTCAGAAAAGTTAATACACAAAAATAGTAAAAACTTTGCAAAATTACATTAAAAAATTACTTACAATTCTACCACCATGAAGCCTTTTCAAATAAGCAGTACTAGAGCATTACTGATTTTCCTAATTACTTTAGTGTCTGCGTACCAATCTCCTAACACAGATAAACAATTATTAAACCGCTCTTCCCAATGTCAGATTGTAGACAGAAGAACTATTTCTTTCCTCTATTTTAGATCTTTTTAGGAACAATACAGAGAAATAATGTTACAGAGTAAAAAGTTATAGCCATTTTTAAGAGATTCATGAATTATCTCTAAGCCAGTCAGTGCAAGCCAGCTGGAATAAGAATTTATTTGTATGATAAAGGGTCCATGTTACCCAGATATAAAAGAGAATAATCCCAGCACAGCAAAAATCTGTAAATTAATGAAAGGCTACACAGCAAAATAGTTAAAGGCTCATTTAAATCCCAAACCACTGCTGATAGCATTTAAGAGCAGAAATTTGTAATACTCCCAAAGCTTTATTTATGGAATTAATTTCAGAACACTAAAATAACACTGACACTGTATCTTTTAACTAAATTTCTTATTTATTTAATGAAAAGGGCAACAACCAAGAAATATAAAAAAACTAAAGTCTCAATTAAGAGGGTACAAGGTGAAAAACCCAGAATGAAAGCAACTATGGCTTATGAACATTTATAATTGGGTCAGCCTTTCTAGCTATTTAAGTAAAACTTTCAAGATCCTGAACAAGACAGAAAAAAGTAGGACATGACGATGATGCTGAAGGTGACAAGCTAACCTTCCTAAGCACAAGACCTGTTCTAAGCACTTTAGACATATTATTTCATTTAATCCTTGGAAGAACCCTAGTAGGTAAGTATAGTTAGTATCCCCATTTTCCCAGCGGCAGAGATTACTGAGGTAGAGGATAAATCAACTGCTCAAGATCACCCAGCAAATGGGTAGTAAAGCCCGCCCTGAAAACCAGGTGGTCTGATTATAAACTCCTTGGTTCTTATACATACATTGCGCTGCTTCAAAATAAACAATGCTGGCTCTCAAAGGAAAAGGGGAAGGGAAAAAAAAAAAAAAGAAAAAGCTCTAGTTTATGCTACCACTTGTCTCCTGCTACTAAGGGCCCTTCGTAAGGCACTTTAAAATTATCAGGAGCCCTGGTGTGGCACTGGTTAAGCGCGCGACTGCTATCCCAAAGGTTGGTGGTTCAGATCCACCAGCTGCTCCATGGGAGAAAGATGTGGTAGTTTTCCTGGAAATACTGTATCGGACAGTTCTACTCTGTCCTATAGGGTTACTATGAGTTGGAATCAGCTCGATGGCAATGGTTTTTAAAATTATCATACCGGCCACTGGCTGTCACAAAAGCAAAGCATCCGTTTTCTTAAGTGGTAGTAGTTAAAAACTTTGTCTAGAAAAGAGAATCTGACTACCATCAACGCTGTCTGAATGTTTACAGCCCCCAAGTTTCGCAAAATAAGGTCGATTCCAGAGATACAGAACCACCAGAACGGCTTTCTCCATAGACTCTCAGTGGAGATGAGAGGTGTGCACGGATGAACCGCAGAGCAGGTTTAGACTGATGATTACTACTGTTGAGAAATTAATGTATTGAAAACGAAACAGCAGACCTGTAGCAGCGGGCAGCCCGCGCTCTCACCTGCAGATGGTGAAGGTGCCTGGGGAGCCAGGTGTTACTCAGCACTGCTCTGCTCGGTGGCCGGAGCAGGGTTCTCTGTTGGTGCTTCACCTGCCTTGGCCTAAAACACAAAACAAAACCACACACCAGAAATTATTTCAGATAGCAATGCAAAGTTCAAGATGAAAAGGTGTCCGAAGCTTGAATTTTCCTGCCTATGAAAGTACATCATGGTGTTAAATTTCAACTACTCTCATGCATGAGTCAAAAATTAATGCCACACAGGAATGGCATCCAAATGGCAGATAAGTAAGACTACTCCCAGTAACAAAAAGTCTAAGTGCTTTCAACACATACTAGAGGCAGGTTCCCCTCTATAAACGCTGTCTTTCATTTGGAGTGTCCTAAATGTTTTAGCTCTGAGTCCCCACCGGTATGGGTAATTCTTTCAGAGAATGATCATTAGTTGAATCCAAGTATTTGGTTTGTGCTATGTCCAGGAAATTACATACAAATATATGGGTCTTAACAAAATTGTATATATTGTCAAGTTATCAGATTATAAAATCATTCTCAGACTCCTGAGATTTGATGTGATGGGGATAATCTGACCACACCCCTCTGACCGGCTGGATTTACCTCTTTGCCATCTTGTGAGGGAGCATTAGGAGGACGGGGACGGCGCCGGTAGTTGTACGGACGCCGGTATCCACGGCGAGCGGATGGCTGGTTTGGACCACTGGCTGCCTGTTGATTCTCTTTATCTTCGGCCTCTCCAACAGCTGGGGCTGGTCGTGGGCGAGGCGGTGCCCTGCAGCAGAGAAGGCAAATCAAAGGGGAACAAGTGCAACGGGACAAGAGTTCTCAGAAACAGAGTGCTGTATTTGTTTTTTTAAAGCTACAAAGTCCAGTGATCAGTACTTATCGTTACAGTTAGTCACAGGCCAACAGAGCAAACGTCTGGTGAAGAACCCTGATTGACACCATTTTCCCTCCCCCTTCATATGGATAAACATTTGCCGTGAACAAACATGTGCTGAGCATGTACGGTGTTCCCGCCAGGCACTGTGATAGGCACTAAGGAGGGGGGAAAACTAAAAAAGAAGAAAAATAGTCTTGTCTCTGCTCTCTGTGACAGAGTTCAGTGGGGACGAAGGGAACTAAATATGGAAGGAAAATATCATTTCGTACTATGCACCAGGGTCTGGGCTAAGTATGCTCTCATAGTCAATATTTAATGTAATCAATGGCAACTCTGTGAGTTAGGTTTATATTGACAAGACTAAGAAGTTTAGGGAAGGCAAGTATTTGGTTGAACCATATGGAATTGTTGCTTTTATAAGTCAGAAAAGGTCAGATGTGACTTTCCCAAGGTCACATAGCCAGGGATTGCCTTAGCTGGGAGTCACATATAGTGCTGCTTTCTGCTTCAGTGAGACGTTTCCAGGAAGCATCTCTTATTCTGAAAGTCCTTAGTAATTAATCACCAGAGAGTTTATGTCTAAAATGGATAAAACTTATGAGGAAAAAGGCGGTAGAAGGTTACAAAACTTTTATCAAAATATTATACTTACTCCCCTTTCGATAAACCCATATTGACAAATTTCAAGGTAGTATAAACGTCATTCAGGAAAAAAGTTCTACTCAAAGACAGGGTAAAAGGACAAACAGGCTTAAAACATAAAGTGTAAAAAGGATCTTAGAGAATCTAGCTCAATTCTCAGCCTTTGCAAGGGATACAACACAAATCAAATAACTTACACCTTCACTAATATTAACATCATGGGTAGCAATGACATCTAACATTTCTTGAGGGCTTACTATACCAGGCCCCACACTACTTATCTGAGATGCATAAATACATTTAATCCTATTGGCAATTGTACACAATGCCTTAACATCCATTTTACAGACCTGGTGACTAAGGCTGAGAGGCCAGAAATTTGCCCATGGACATACAGCTACGAAACCGCAGAGCAGGGATTTAAACGCAGGCAATTTGGTCCACAGCCTGATTTAACCCCTATACTAGACTCTCTCAGTTGTTAGAATATTCAATATCCGAAATACCCTGGCATTCAATTCTTCCTCCATTTGTACCACTACCTTTGAGCCCCCTAATAATTAATCTCCATTTATTTCATTCCATTTAAGAAGTACTAGTTCATATCATGTCAGAGTTATGCAGTAAAAATAACACTTTGGCACAGAGATAATTAAAAATTCTAGTTGTGAAGTTAGGGGAAAATATCACACCATCATCTGAAAACATATACTCAGGAGTCCCAGAAAACTCTGAGACACGTAGCAAAAGCAGCCACATCTTCTCATTAAATCATAAACTCACAAAACAGACCCACAATATCCTGATTTATCTTACTGTTACTCACAAGGCCTTCCAAGGGTCATTAGCTGGTGGCAAATGGCACATACCTACGGTACCTTGGACGGTAAGTTGGATTTCGATGAACTGGTCCCTGAAGTTGTGTTCCCTCTGGGACTCCATCCTTCATCTCTCCAATCTCATCAGCCTAGAAGAGGTCAGAGAGAGCTAAAAATGAGTGTCATACTACAGGGTATGAGAAAGAGAGAGCACACAGATTAATGCAGAATTAAAAACAAACCAACCAACCCCAAACTAAAAGTTAAATGTTTCATTACAAAGCTGAGCAGCCTCAGGTGTAACTGTAAACTATTTATTGATTACCTCTGGGCGGGTGATAGGAAAGGAAGAACAACTCTGTCATACTCGAACAATCTTTCACCTTATCCCAAAGCACCAGATTCTATTTCATAATATTAACATTTTGAAATTTAATGTGTTCCATTCATCTCTTGAAGGAAAGCCTATTTTATAAAAGGACATGGAATGATATACTACATTTGAGCAAGGAGAACTTTCTGATCTTTTCACTCTTCACCCTTTTAATTCTGCAAACCATTATCCCCTCCCTACCATAATCGTTTCTACATTAAAGGTTCTCCTGCACTTGGCTATGAAGCTTCGCATCTAAATCTTAACCACACCTTCACCTCGGATTTCTTCCTTCCACGATTTATTCCTTTTGCCTCCTTGCATAATGATTCAAGCATAACATTTTTAAAACAGACCTCCTTGATAACAAATCTATTTTAGACTAGGGAAATAAAATTAATTTCTTACAGAACTTCCAGAGTAAGAAAGAACAGCTAAAAACAAACAAAACACCCATCAACAATCTCTGAAATTCTTTACAATACAGCCATACCTCAACTTTCTTTTCCTTTCTCACAACTGACAGCCCTTCCTTTCCCTCACAGTGAATACGGTCCTTCCTATCTCACTAAGGAAACAGAAGATACCAGAAGAGTATATCTACATTTTTCCCTGTCAAATCTACCAGCTTTCCTGCATTTGTATCAATTTTTTTTCTCTCTCCCATTACCCTGGATGAGTGGTGCATGCTTCTATTCAAAGCCAGTCACTTCATTTGTGTACCCAGCCTCTCTCTTCTTGATCACTAGAGCACTTTAACTATTTAGCCCTGCTTTCTCATCTTCACTATAAATATGTTCCGTCTCTACTCCATCATTTCTATCCAAGCATATAAACATGTTGAAAGATCACCCATTTTTTTCATTTTTTAAGATTTTTAAATAATCACAGACTTACAGAGAAGTTAAAAGTATAGAATCTAATCCTCACAGCCCATTTAAGTTTCGCCAGCTATCCCAGTAATGCCCTTTACAGCAAAGGATCCCATTTGGAATCATGCACTGAATTTAGGCATTGTGCCTTTTTGTCTGCAACAGTGCTTCAACCTTTACTTGGCTTCCATGGCCTTGACAGTGTTTACTGTTTTGTAAAATATCCCTCACTTTAGGTCTGCTTGCTATTTCCTCAGGAGCAGGCTCAGATTACACCTCTCTGGCAGGCAAATCTCAGCAGCGGCTCCGCATTCTTCTCACTGCATCCCACCAGGTGGCGCACCGTTTCAGTTACTGACAACTTTCACTTGGACAAGGGGCTAAGGTGGTGGCTGCTGGGCTCCTCCTTTGTAAGTTTACGCTTTGCCCCCTTGTAATGCGCGAGTACTTTGTGAGGAAGTAATTTCAAAGTATGTCAATGGCTCATTCCTCATGGAATTTTTAGCATGTTCATTTATTTATTTATATCTGTAGGGACTCGTGGTTTTCTATTGTACTCAATGGGTTATAATCTGTTACTATCATTACTGGCCAACGGAAGGCCTGCAAGCTGGCTCATGTCCTTTTGACCGGTCTCCAGCATTCTCGGAGTCCTTTGCTTTCTGGCACAACAAGATGTTCCAGGCTCACATTGTACTCTCTCTGTCCCAGCTCTAGAATCAGCCATTTCTCCAAACAAGCCTCCTTACTGGACAAGGAGATACAGAAACCAAAGGTGGCTGAAAAGTTGGTGGTTGGAGTCCAACCAGAGGCACCTTAGAAGATAAACCCGGTAATCTGCTTCTAAAAGGTCATAGCCTTAAAAACCTTACAGAGTTCTACTCTGCACACGTGGGGTGGTGACGAGTCAGAATCGACTTGACAGCAAGTAACAGCAGCAGCAGCAGCAGGAAGTAGGCTCACTGTTATTATGGTGCCACTGCTTTCAGAAGACAGAACTAAGGAACATTCACACATGTGCACACACACTTAAGTTACGTGTCTGTGTATCCCTAAAAGACTTAGTGCAGTTTTAATATGTGCGTATGTGTTTACATATGTATGTGTATATATACACCCACACACATACACGCACACTCATACACATATAATATATACATATATGCGTGTATATACATGTGTGTCTGTATGATGTAGATATGTAAGTTTTCATTAGTAGCTTCGATTCCAGTCCAACAACACGGACTCACAGGGTTCCCTCTCGTTTTGTAATTTTCCCTCTCCCATAGTAAGGTAACTACCTATTTACATGCAACCAATCTCCCATCTCTCTTACCGTCCCTTCTCCTGTACAGATGCCTACCTTGATCTGCCCCACCTAATGGCTTTTGCAATAAGTTGTTAGTGAGGGAAGGGGCAAGTGAGACCAGTGGGTACTCACCTGTTGGAAAAACCTATAAAGTCAAGCAAAAACCTTGTCTTAATCCACATCCTCCTCCAGATACTGCCCCATTTCTTGAACTTCTTCACAGACATACATACCAAAGAAAAGCCACCACCACAGAAGCTTCCTTAAAGGGGTATATACCATCTCCTCTTTTGTTCTCTCTTGAATTCATTCTAATTAGACTTTTGTCTCCACCATAACCACTGACCTACAAGTTACCAAATCCAATACTCAATTCTCAGCCTAGTGTCCTCTACTTATCAACAGGATTTTCTTCCTACGCCACATTCCCCCTGGCTGCTCCTTCTTTATTCTCCTTTACTAAAGTCCCCTCATCTTCCTAATCTTTCAGTGTTGGTGTGCCCAAAGCTCAGTCCTAGGATCCTTCTTCTACCCACATTCATTGTATAATCTCATCCTGCACTATGCCTTTCAATATATCATGTTTTCATGACTCCAAAATTATACCTATAGTCCCATTTCTCCCCATCAGACCCCTTCGGCCTTTGAACTTGCCCTTCCCCCCTTTGCCATTCATCCCCTTTTCCAGATACCTGAGTGACTTGCTCCCAGGCTTCATTTAGGGCTCAAATACCCCTTGATGAACCCTGAGAACTTTGCCACTCCCCCAGTCTACAGCTACACCTTCATCCCTCCAGTCACTTTCTTTCTTTACTCCGCCGGATTTTTCTGCCTGTTTAATATGGCAAAAAGACCTTCAAATAATTGCCACCTTGCCCTCAAAACCCAATCTTTCCTCAGTCTTCCCTATCTTTGTTTAAACCAGTAACGTTAGAGGTATGGTTTACTCCTCTCACACCCCACATTCACTCCATCATCATCAAATGCTGTCAGCTCTATGTTTAAACACTTCCCAAATCTGACCAGTTTTCACGGCTTCCACTGCCAGCTCTACAGTCTGAGCCATGCTCATCTCCCCACCAGGAAATGACAGTAGCTGGTCTCCCTACTTCTCCTGTTGCCCTGTGTTCTAATCTCCACAGAACAGTTTGCATGGTCTTTAAATGGTTCTTCCATGTTCAAATCTCTTCACTGGCTTCTCATCCCATTTAGAATAGGCCAAATGTCCTGACCACAGTCTACCTACCAGGCATGTCTGATCTGCCCCAAGATTATCACCCTAATCTCACTTCAGGCCCTCTTCCCCTTCGCTCACTCCATCCTAACCACATGAGCCTCCTTTAGTTCCTTGAACAAGCCACCGTACTCCTTCCTCAGGAACTCTGATTTACAAAAAAAAGGCTGACAATTAAATTTACATGTATAAAGGATAAGAATCTACTATCCAGTGATAAAGTGGGAAGAACACAGGATTGGAGCCAGACAGTTTCAATCAAGCTCTACCACTTCTTACCCATGTAACCTTAAGGTATTTATTTTTTTAAGTACTCAAATCTGTTCATCTGTTCACAAAAATATGGAAACCATCACCAACTTCATAAAGGCTGTTGGGAGGATTGAATAACTGATTTAAAGCTCCTCCCACTTGGTAGTTGCCGAACAATGTTGACTCCTCCTCCATCATACAATTATTTTCTCAAAGGATGCAAGTAGTTGATATTAGCTCAGTGATCAACTCTACTTCATTTTCAAATATGTAGAACTACTGATTACCTTTAAAACAATGGAAATCATTTGGTCACTGATATATTAGGCTATTAAGGCCTGACACTACCATTCTCCCCTGATCTGTCTAATAAACTCCATAGTGTTGTATATGGTAGAAAATGGTGGCAAAGACTTTTCTATTTCACCTCAATCACTTTTCCCACCTTGAGCTCTAACTATGCTTTTAAACCACTACACCAATAACCTTAAAGGAGCCTAGTTATATGGAACAAAGTTTCAAGAACTTTCACTTGATTTGCTTAAACAGACTTCTTCAGTCACTGAACACATAAAAAGAGTTTGTAACAGAAAGAGAATCTAAGTAACAAACTGTTGACGTTGATGGCTGTTCTTTCAGACATCAAATGGGTAAGGTAAGAAATTCAGCTTGCATAAAAAGCAACTAAACGCATTTAAGTTGTGAGAATAAACACGCATTTTCAAAATTAGTTTTCCAAAAATTGGTTTCTGCAAATTACTTTGCTCTGATGCTCTGAACCCTCAATTCTTAAAGTGAAATATACATTTCAAAAGATATGGAAAAGAGGATACCATCATGAGCTCAACAAATACGATATACGTGTATATGCTCAATACTCAGAATGATTACTTCAGGAGCGCACTAAAAATCACTGTGCATTACCACCTCACAGACTCTTTCTCTCCTCATTTCCTAGACGCAGAGTGCTGCCCTACAGAAACCTACTATGTCTCATGTACCCAACCCCTCCATATATGTATGTCTACTTGTTATTTTTAGCACATTTGTCAAGGGCAGCTGTTGAAGAGTGGACGGGAAAAACAAGAGCAACGTGAAAATAACACAGTCATGCAAGATGGGATAGAAGGGTAGCAGAGTAGAGAACTGAACACAATGTTCAGTCAAAACATTCAGTGTTTAAAAAAAAAACACCTAAGCACACTAAGGACGAAAATGCTGTAGCCAGTGCTAACACAAATGATGACCTAGTCCTAGTTTTCCAAGTTTCCTGGGAACCGCAAAGCTTGTATAACGCTTATTAATCACAGATCAAGTTCACGACAGCTGCCCTAATACTATTCTGCAGTAGAAGAAGAGAATCATATCATGATCAATAATCTCCATTCTATGTAAGTTTTCCTCCAGGAACAAGCAGCACCATCTCATCTTAACTGAGTACTTTAGAAATGTTAGCTTTGCTGCAGGCATTGTACTAAACCGTTCATATTTAATTCAATACTCATAAGCCTACGGTGCAGGCACTATCATCCCCACGTAATGGATGGCCAAATTAATCCCTTTAAAGCTTGGTTTTTCACAAAATCTCACAGAAATAAGTAGCAGAGACGGGATGCAAATCTGGGCCTATCTGGCTTCAGAGTCCAAACATCCCATCTTGTCTCTTTACCTTATTACTTTTCTTCTTTTATAAACCAGGACCTTTACCCTAACTACCAGAGAACCCTGTTGTAGGTATGGCTCATGTGGTTGTATCTTTAGAAATATGTTAGTGGAATGAATCCTCTGGAAGAGTAGACTAACGGCCTTGCCTCAATGTCTGCAGCATCGGGAAGCCACAGGCAAGGTTTTATTTCTGGCAGCTGGTGGTGGAAGAGAAGGAGGAAGAGGAGGCAGAGGAAGGACAGGGGTGAGGACTGCTGAAGAGAAGCCTCAGGTGCCATTTTACCTGCATTCTGTTGGGATGGGGAAAGACCCGAGAGCGACGGTCAAAGGTCTGTCCCACGTGGTAAGGCGGGAACCGCCGCTGCCGGTACTGAGGGCGATACTGGGGGCGGCGCAGCTGACTCTGAGCCCCAGAGAACTGCCCGTCAGTGGCAGGGGTGTCAAATCCTTCACTGCTGCCGCTCCCTTCCTCCTCCTCCTCCCCAGCGTACTAGCGAAGCAAAGAAACAGAGATTCAGAAGAAGTTTCAGCAAGGGAAGAACCAAAGAATACCATTTAGGATGAATATCACCAAAAGCAAAACAGAATCTACCAAAAGGAATAATCTCTTTCATTACACAAAACGCATTTAACCCAAGTACCATGTGATTGATTTCCTGGGATGAACAACATTGAGACTGAAGTAGATCTGTGGGGATAAAATACCAAGCAGCAGAAAAGCAAGGGCAATCAATCGATTATGAATTTAATACCCATCTAATTAGAACCGGTGAGTATCAGCTGACCAGCCACCCCCAAAGAGTATTTACAGGGCTTGTAATATTCAGCTCTGCCAAGTGCATGTCTCCCAACATTTACCATTCTTTGGGGCCAAGTCAGGATGAAGTCAACAACAAATATATTTTGTGGTGTTATCAGCAAGTTTTAATTTCAGAAAAATCAAACCATTCCACTCTTCATATATCCTTCCTATCAATATGAGGTATGATCCCCAATTATGTAAAGACATTTGTAGAAATAATGTTCTCCAAAATATTAAATGTGAGACTGTACCAACTGTTTTCCTTTTTAGGCTTTTCTGTATCTGAGTTTTAAAAGCCAAAAATCTTTAAGAGTTTTATAAAAAAATAACAAGGGTCCCATCATCACCAAACACGCCATGAGGGCTTAAAGATATTATGACAGAAAACCTTCATTTATGTACAATTTCAGAGTTCGACAGTTTTATTTCTAAGTATCTTTTGCATTATGACTTCAGAATTGCGAGGTCTCTGAGGGGGGAAAAGACTTTAAAGGAAAAATTTTCACTCAACATTTTTCCCACTCTTACTTCTGAATTAACCTAGAATAAAAATAATCACAGCTAGAGCTCTGCCAACCTGATGAACTGAAAGAGTTAACAAGATACAGTAAATTTTATACCGTAGTAGCTCATTCGTACCCCCCACCACAGCTTATAATCAAATAAACCAAAACCAAACCCACTGCCATCGAGTCGATTCCAACTCATAGTGACCCTACTGGACAGAGCAGAACTGCCCCATAGGGTTTCCTAGGCTGAAATCTTTACAGAAGCAGATTGCCAGGTCTTTTCTTCTGCAGAACGGCTGGTGGGTTTGAATTGCTGACCTTCGGTTAGCAGCCGAGTGCTTAACCACTGCGCCACCAGGGCTCCTTTCTTAATCAAATAGGATAAGGCAAAACAAGGTTAAGGACAAGAGGGAAGCAGATAAATGAGATGGCCAGAGGAATCTAATAAAAATCCATTTGGGCAGGGTGTGAAGATGACAGAATAAAGAAGAAAGGCTATCAGGGAAGCAGAAAGATATGGCTCTATCAAAACACAGAGAGAAATCATTCTCAACCTGCAGAGATTTTATTCTGCTGAGATTTTTCAAGTGTTTGAAATCCTGTGATCACAAGGAATTGTGAGTTTTATTCTCTGATGCCAATCCCAGGTACTAACTCTATAAACACCAAAAACTGATTCAAATCTACAAGGGTGCTCCTCATGACCACAAGTGACTTGGGACAATTTGGGTGCCTTGAGAAGACTCCTTATTTGAGCTTCCTAAGGCAGTTCCAGCCAGACTTACTTATAAACCCCTTCACCTGGATGAAGAACAATTGAGACTAAAATTCCAGAGAATTACCTCCTGCTTCTTTACTTTAAAAGAATGGGAAAATTCCATGCTAAATAAAATAGCTACTTAATCAAGGTAAATTATTTATTACTTCAACGGCCAGCACTGATTATTGCCTGTTCAAGAGCTAGTCCCAATTCTTCCTGACCAATCAAACACTGATTTTCCTAGAGATCAACAGTGCCAGCCCTGAGGGATGAATAACAAGTTTAAGCCAATCACAGAAAACCCATTCCCCTGTGCCAGTGACCGCCACATGACTCGGTTCTGGCCAGATGAAAGAGCGACATGGAGAGGAAAGCCTTCTGACAGCCTTGAAGCTGCTGATCTTCACTAAGTCTCCTTGTTACCAGATTAATTAAATGTGATACTTGTAGCCAAATACATTCTAACTGATACAACTTCTGAATGGCAAGTGTCCAAAGCAGTGAGACCGGTGGCTGTGGATAAATTCTGGGCGCTGAAAATGTCCCCTCAGATGACAAAATTAAAAATAAAAACACTTGTCGTGGCTCCAGGAGATGTGGCATTTATCTGCTTTAAGCATGTACACTTAATTTTGGATGTAAGACATTTTCAATCACTGCTTAGCAGCAGAAACAGCGTACATTACGGGGAGGTCCGCGGCGTCTACCATAGTAGCCACGTCTGTAACGGCAGCGGTCTGCAGCGTACCGGCTCCCTTCTACAGGAACTCCATCTGGGCCAGTCACATTGGCTGCTTCTGCACCCTGAGAAACACAGTAAACAAGGATGGCCTCAAAATTAAAAAGAAGCTAAACTAACCCAAAAAACAGCCTTCAACTGCCAGAGTATAAGACCGGCAGAACATACAAAGAATTTCTATCGTTTGACAAGTTTTAAAAAGGTGAGCCAAGTGTGCTTGATGTTCTACTTTAAATGTACATAGCTTTTAGTTTGTTTGCACAACCTAAGCCTTGCCTTCTTGTGTGATTAGATACGTTCAAGAGTACTATGTAACTCTTTAAAGAGCATAAGCCAGGAATATCATGTAAGTATAAGAGCAGAAATACTGCTAGGCCAGGGAGAACAGGCCTTAATGGGAAAGAACTGAAATACTGTTACCTTCTAAGAAAATGTTGCAACCTATGTGATTCTAAGAGGTGCCAAGAAAATCACTTATTCATGGGTCACATGGCTTTGTCCAGCGCTGACTTATTTCTAGTCAAACTTCTCCCATTTTAGCAGCAACAGGAAGAAAGGATTTTGACATATCTAGTTACTTTTCATTGTTGTCGTTGTTGCTGTATGCCATCGAGTCGATTCCAACCCATAGCAACCATATAGGACAGAGCAGAACTGCTCCACAGGGTTTCCAAGGAGCGGCTGGTGGATTCGAACTGCCAACCTTTTGGTTAGCAGCCTGCGCTACCAGGGCTCCACTCAGTTACTTTTTAGTCCTTTTTTTTTTTTTTTAAAGTTACTTACCTGCAATCAACTGCACGCAATAACAACATAAATCTTAAAATAGATGTACAGTTCTAATTTTCACATGGACAAATAGATAAAAAATAATGCTTCAAAAGACAAGAAAAATTGGGGCAAGGAAGATTCAAAAGAGTATAGTTCCCATTTTAAATCAATTTGTAAAACTTCAAGTTCTGAACGCACCCAGAGGTAAAATTAACCTGGCAAAACAAAACTGTAAGATTTAGGTGGGATATCAGCGATCAACACAGGCCAGCCATTTCCGAGGGGGTGATACGGAATTCCAGATCACATTGGTAGAGGTGTCCATTTAAATTTCTACAGCAAATGAAATACGTTAAAGGTTTTTCTTTTAAAAGAAAGAACAGGTTGAGAGCCCCCGAACACAGGGAATACAGTGTGTGGGCGCATGCGCGCGCATGCGCACGCATGCGCGCCCCTATTAGCGGCCATGGCAGTTGTACCATATACAATTTTAAAATGTTTCCATTCTTATAGTTCATATTGTCTCGAGTAGTATCTATGGTAGACTGTCAATTAAAAAACAAAACTTCAAGGATACTGTTGCTGTTAGTTGCCACAGAATCATTCCCACTCTCAGCAACCCCATGTGTGCAGCATAGAACTGCTCCTTAGGGTTTGCAAGGCTGTGACCTTTCGGAAGTAGATTGCCAGTCCTGTCTCCTGAGGTGCCTCTGGGTGGGTACGAACTGTCAGATCTTTCAGTTAGTAGCTGAGTGCTTAACTATCTGTTCCACCCAGGGACTCATAAAGGATACTACTGTTATCAAAATGAAATACACCATAGCATAAACATAATTCTGTAGACATGCTTCAAGATGATCCACCAGATAGTTGGGCTGAATTCATTCTGATCAAAATTGTTTCTCAAGATGCCTTTGGCTTCCCAAAATCCAAGCCAAAAAGAGAAAACACAATGATTATATTCAACTTGGATCTTTTATTAACACATTCTTTACTGTGTATTATTTGTGCTTAATTGTTTATAAATTGCAATCTGAAAAATTCTTATAAAAAGAAATCTTTTGCCCAAAAGCAGCTTTTATCTATTTGTAATGCTATAAAGTTAAATTTTAATCTATCCTTGAATATATATTTGGTACCAAAATAAAACATGTCGTTTTAACAATTGACAAGTCATGTTTTTTCTTCCCGAATTACTTTTAATTTTAAATGAGAAATGAAAATGTCTTTTGCAATATACTGAAGAACGTTTATGATCTAATAATTCAGTCATTTTGCTTAAAAATCACTTCCTCTTATTAGACAAAAATCCAAAATGATGTTAATTCACAAGGGGCTGAGAGACCACTTACTGCACAAAACCATGTGCCAGCCCACTCTGACACCAAATGCATGAGAAAAACATCCAACCGCTTCGCGCTCTCACCTTCTCTCCTTCAACCACATCAAACTCTACAGTTTCTCCATCTCCTACGCTGCGCAGATATTTCCGTGGGTTATTCTTCTTGATGGCAGTCTGCCCAGGGAAGAGAAAATTCGAAATGAGGTATCTGTCAATAATGGCCACATATTTTATCGCTTTCAAGTTTATGGAGTAAACTTGAAGAAACTGTAAAACCTATGATTCCCTTTTTAATAACGTGAAGCTCCAAAACAACAACAAAACACTGTATCCCACATTACTTCCTCGATTCACGCTCTTGTTTCAAATCCACCTTGGTGGGTGGAATAAACACTGTGTAGTTATTACAGTTGCTTTATAATCTGATCACCTAGTCACGATACTGGATGTATCTTAGTTACCTCAAACCATTAAGCTTCTGAGATTATAGGAGTGCAGACCCATCAGCAGGTGGGGGGAAACGCCATCAAGGTATCATACCTCCACAAACACACGTTCGGTACAGAAACTTCCAGAGACCAGAGAAACGGCTCGCCAGGAAAGGAATTAAATGATGCGTGTGGGAAGCCGTGATGAAAAGAAGATAAAAGGAATGAAAAAATGCCAAGGGTGTAAGTATTTCTGGTAGAGGACACAAAATTACTTCTGGAATCAAAACATATTAGTGATAACCTGCCTCTTGCCTCAACTTTACGGGTAAGAGAACATGAGGTTGACAGGTAAGTGACTTCTCGGAGGTCACAAAGGTAACAACTACTACTATCGTTGCTTTTGTGTGCCGTCCAGTCAGTTCTGACTCATAGCAACCCTACCGGACAGAGAAGAAATGCCCCACAGGTTGTCAAGCCTATAATCTTTACAGAAGAAGATCCCCAGGTCTTTTTTCCCACAGAGCAGCTAGTGAGTTCAAACCACTGACCTTTCGGTTAGCAACCAAGCACTTAACCACTGCACCACCAGGACTCCTTAGCTACTGCTATAGTGGGGGAATTCGTATCACTGTACTATATATGACATTTATTCAATATTTTTCCTACCACAACATTTACATGTCAACTCACGCATGCACATTTCCTGACAATACCTTGAAAGGTTAAAGACGACGCTAGTCTGCATGAAAAACATCCCTTCAAGCATCTGCTTATGAATAGGCCTCTTTTTTCCCATCAACGCAAAGGGGAGAATAATTCCTGCAATGAATTTCCATTTCTTTGACTGGTATCTCTAAACAGTTAAAGGGGCTCTGAGTTTTCCACGGAACTAGGTCACCCTTATTTTATAAGGCGATTAGGCATGTGTAATCTAGCCCTTCTCCTTCTCTGAGTAGGAGGGAGGGGGAAAAACATGCCAATAAGGCAGAGACCTCACCCACAGAGGAAAAAAGAAAGTTCAGGACAGGATATACGTGCATGCAGCATGAACATTCAGCCATTCCAAACACAGCCCCTCCCTGCCGGCTGCCCTTCCCTGCTTCCTGTCCAACTGGGCAGGCCTCAACACACTGGCATGATTCACCACACAACTTCATGGGGCTGGAATCAGGTCATATACTTACAGGCTAATAAGGCTGGCCACCGGTACAGAAACTCATGAGGTCCTTTACTCTAGCAGTCCCCAAACGTAGAGTTCTCCTCCAAAAAGGTCTATTAACCTCCAGATATTATAACCAACACTTTCTTTCAGTCTGTTGTGACTTTTAAAAAGTCACTGTACCTAGACAAAAACTACTCAAATTAGGTAAAGCTGAAATATGTCCAGTCAAGCAGAAATGCCAACAATAGACAGTACAACCAGAGAGCTGATTCTTACCTATCGCCAGCCCAACACACACTTAGAGAAGGAAGCAGAAACCCAGAACACCAGATGCCTGACAAGGCCAGGCAGGTAAACATGCCGGCTTTCCTTGGTGTCTGACATGCCAAGAACTACACGCAGAAACTGCACACAACTCATTGAAAAACTCAATATACAAAAATAATAGTAAGAATCGGTATTCCTTCTTTTAACCTATTTTGTAAGCAAATCCAAAAAAACAAACGACAACAACAAACGAATGCGCTGCCACTGAGTCGATTCCGACTCGCAGCAACCGTACAGGACAGAGTAGAACTGCCCCATAGGGTCTCCAAGGCTGTCATCTTCAGGCAAGCAGACTGCCACATCTTTCTCCAACAGAGCTGCTGGTGGGTTCCAACTGCCAATCTTTCAGTCAGCGGCTGAGCGCTTAAACCACTGTGCCACTCGGGCTCCTTACACAAGTCCAGGACACATACTAAAAAATAACATCCGAGGCTAATCAAGTAACGTTAAAAAAAAGAATAAGTATCCATAGCAGAGAAGGCTACATTTTCAGGATCTTACCCATTTACCCTCTTCCGTTATTTCCTTCAAAGCTAAAGGAATGTGGGCCTTTGGGACTGGACATATGCTAATCATGCCTCATTTTAACAGGAGTGAGGACTATACTGCAAATGAGAGTCTTCTCGTGTCTTGGGTACATACACCCTAACCATCAGCTGACTGGTGCTATTTACTTCAAGTTACAGCTGTTCTAATAGAGGAGCTTCAACCAATACCCAGGGGTAGTGGAGGCTCAGTGGTCAAATTCTCATTTTCTGTGTAGGAGACTCGAGTTTGATTCCTGGCCAATGCACCTCATGTGCAGCCACCACCCATCTGTCCGTGGAAGCTTGTATGTTGCTGTGATGCTGAACAGGTTTTCAGAGGAGTTTCTAGACTAAGACAGATGAGAAACTCCTTTTGGAAACCAGTCAATGAAAACCTATGGATGACACGGCCCGATCTCCAACCAGTCATGGGGACGGTGCGGGACCGGGCTGCCGTGAGTCGAAGGCTGACTCAACAGCAGCTAACAGAAACAGCCATCACCAATACCCACCCAGGCAAAAGCCAGAGTTCCCAGCCTAACACATAGAAGGGACACAGGACGCTCAGGCGGAAACAGAAGGCTTGTGTTAAGGACTCAAAGGCTTTAAAAATTAGAAAGTGGTCTGTGTATTACTTCATTCAACTACAAAAACAGTTAATATGATGGGATGGATGCCAATCCTAAAATGGGGAATTGCGTTATCGTCCCAAAATAAAATCACAAAAAGAGCTCAGAGCAGAATAATAATTTATAGGACTTCATTTTGGTAAAGAGACACCAGATTACAGACACCTCTTTTCACATGACACATTTAACACTTATTATTCCTCTTACCTGATGTACAAAGACATCTTCTTTGGTGTCATTTCTGATAAAGACAAAAAGCGCACAATTAAAGGTACTAGGTATGGGGAAAAGCTTAAAACAGAGATGTTTTATACACTTAGATCCCACAACGTCAAAACGCAACATACATTTTTATTTATCCTCTAAATTCAAGTCAGACACCTAATCAATCGCGTTGAATGAAAACTTTTAGCCCTGCATGATACCCACTCTACTCCCCCACGTCAGCACAGTGCTTAGATTCAACGGACAGAAACATCCTTTTCCCTGGTGTCTTTCTAAATCACGCGGTTTGTAACCAGAGCCCCGGACTTGCCTCCCAGCAAAAGCAAAGCAAGACAGTTAAAAGGACACAGCACAGCTGGGAACTAGGCTCTCCTTACACTGAAACCTAAAACAGCTCCGTTTGCCGCCGCCACCCAACACCAAAACAGACAAGGAATACTTGGGAGGAATCTTCTCAGGAAGTGAGGAGAAACCAGTAACAACAAGGCAAACGATGATATCATCTAAAAACATCATAGTGTTCCCAACAGCTTGCAGCTGTATTCTCATTCCTATAGGGTTAGATGTTACCATGGCTTAAAGGAAACACCACAGTTTCTACACCGGACTTAGACCAGACCTGGGTTACAGATCCAGCTCAATTACTCACTAGTTGTGTGACCTTAGCAAAGTTGCTTAACTAGTCTAAGACTCCATTTCTCCATCTGTGAAAGTATGGGCTATGAACTCAGTTATCCTAAGGCCCTCCTCACTTCTGATTTATTTATCTCCCCTCGTTTTTTTTCCTTTAATGACTAGACTTTATGAAGTTACCTATTACCATTCTAGAAAGGTATTTTAATGAAGAATGTTCAATGACCAGTAGCTTAAAAATGAGAATACTTATAGCACTTGGACATCTTCAGACATATACAAACTGTTTAACAAAGCATGGTAACAGACGTAGTAACTGCTGCTGCAACATAAGTACATATTTAAAACATGTAAAGCTACATACACACGTACCGATTTATAAATCCATATCCGTTTCTGACGTTGAACCATTTGACAGTGCCAAGGACTTTGGTGGCTAAAATAGGATTAAGCAGATAAATTAGTATTTGACCTACAAAGAGCTAAATCCCTATCGCTAAGGTCTTGATGGCATTAAATAAAGCCCAAACATACCTGAGAAAACCCTTAAAGGCTTAATTCCAAAATATATCAGGAAAAGAAAGTGCAACGAGGTAGCATACGGAAATACTTTTCAGAGAAGACTAAATCTTTCTGCCTTGTCCAACTTCTCAATAAAGTCATAAATCCATACAATTCTGCAATAATTAAAATCGAGAAACATCCTTTGAAGAAAAAAAACGTTCTTTACAGTTTATGTTCCAAGTTGTAACATGGAAAAATTTCGTAGTTAAAAAAGACAGGCCACAATAAAAAAGAACATAACGTAGGTAAATGGACACAGTAAGTACTAAAGACACAACATCACCTTCACACTCTGAAATACGAGGCAAACTTACTAACTGACACAGTATCTCCTTGTTAATAGCCAACCTACAAACTTGTCCAGCTGCCAAATGGGAGCCCAGCAGAGGAGTCAAGGGTAATAATAGAACTGTTGCTGTCTCAATGCAGTTCTGTACTTAACACCCAAGACGTGATGTAACAGGCCTTTTCAAACCACAGTGATGAATTTGGGCTTCTGTTTCATCGTTTACCCTACTCTCTGCAGTTGGTGGGAATCAAACTCAGCATTTTCTATAAAATCCCCCTCTTGAACTTGGTTATTGTCCCTAACTTCCGTCATAAGCAGGACCAATTCTCTAAAGCACCTGATTTTAACAAAATTCTTTAAGAGGAGGAATCCGAAAGAAATGGTGTGGTCCTACTATCTGTACTTTGTAGACTTTTATTTCAACCATCTCAAATATGGTCCTTTTGAATCAACTGTGAATGCCAAGTTCAGTACCTCTTGTCTAAATTCAGAAAATGCATAAAGCAAGTACGAAGACTCAATACTATAACAGGAAACCTGACAAGAGAGCACCTTTAAAAAAAAAAAAAGCTTAACAGAGGATGAAAAGTAACAACATTAAGCCATGCTGCCTCTCTCTGAAATACAGTTTATAATTTCCAAGCATAAAGAGTAAGGTTTGGATTTTTAAATTAGAGGCCAAGACTGTAATTAGGACTAGGCATGGTTAGTTCTCAGTTTTGCTAGACTGATAATGTTTGGGAAGCATTTTAGCTCTCTTCGTTAAAAAAAAAAACAAAAAAAAAACTCATTATGTCTCTAAGCAAAGTCATTCATCCCACACTGACTAAGCATTCACCAGCTCTCATTCCAGTTACAGAAGATCAAACCATTGGAACCTTTAGTTTGAGGTTATTCTAATTAGAGCAGCAGGGCACGGGAGGAAAAATTCGTTTGATGCTTTAGATGCAAAAGTGCACAGAAGAGACCTGTTTTTGATCAATTATATATTTTAAGTCACACATTATTCCAAATGATACACTTTTTGTGCCTCCTTTCATTTGCCCAAATATTTAGCCAAGGAAAATATAAAGATAGGAAATATTACAGTTCATTTTATATAATTAATATCTAGGACTGTCAGAGGGACAATCTTGATTAGAAAGGCAACATTAAATAATGGGGGCAGGAGAAGATGAGAAATGATTTTTCAAGTCTAACTTCAATCCAGGCTGATTAAAAAAAAAAAAAATCCTAATGCCATAAATATTTCCAACGGCTTCATTTGGCCAAGTACATTCACTCACACTTACTGCTTCTTTAAAACCATAAATCCACCTACAGACACAGAGGGAGATGGGACTGGGGAAGACCACGAAGCTCCTATCATGTTCATTAGAGGGCTCCCTGGGTGGTGCAAACGGTTAACCCACTTGGCTGCTGACTGAAAGGCTAGAGGCGTGACTACACCCAGAGGCACCTCAGAAGAAAGGCCTGGCAATCTACTTTCAAAAAATCAGTCACTGAGAACCCTATGGAGCCCAGTTCTACTCTGACATGCATGGGTGGCCAAGTGTTGAAATCTACTCAACAGTAACTGGTTTTCATGTCTATTAGAAGGGAAGTTTTGTTTCACTCATGTAAACGATCTTCTCTGACCTATGTCCTGTTCCCTGAAGCGAAGGCCCTTCTGTAAAAACCAGAATGGGCTGAAGCAAAGAACAGATTTCCATTTCAGTCAGGATTGTGCCTAGCACCTCCTAGGGATGCAAGTGTTTGCCTGACAAAGGAAAGGAGACGGCAGAAGGTATGGGACAGAGGCAAACAGTGTTGAAGTGTCATGTAGAACGTTGTCCATTTTGAGAGTTTGAGTTATAGTGGAAAGACGAAAGACCCCAAGGCCAGATCTGGTAGAGGCTGAGTAGCAGTTTGGTGATTGAGGAAATTAACTCTACCTGTTTTCTTCATCTTTAAAGATATCTATCTGCTTTCCCTACCTCAGAAGTGTACAAGGATCAAATGAAAAACTGCAAAAGTTCTTTTATACGTACAAAAATAAGGGGCATCATTAAGAAATATATCTTAACATTGCTTTGAACGACCCAAGGTTGTCTCTCTGGGACGTTTTGCATGGAAGTATTCCAAGAAACTCTTGCTGGAAACAATATCACAACACAATATTGCCTAGATGTGAGCAACTTGAAGCCAGCACAGAGACGGCTATTTTGTTTTTTAATCTACACAGGTCTCATTCAGCGTGTTGCTCGGCAGTGCCTGGGTAAAAGCACTGGAAAAATATGCTCCTCAAGCTGGGAACACGGAATCGTGTTACACTTTCTTCACATTACTCCCTCAATTTTCTTAATTTGCAGGCAAGGCTCAGAGATATCTGACAAACACACCCCACCCAAAACCAAACCTACTGCCATGGAGCCTTCTGATTCCAACGCACAGCAGCCTTAGAGGACAGAATAGAACTACTCCACGGAGTTTCCAAGGCTGTGATCTTTACAGAAGCAGACTTCCACATCTTTCTCCCGTGGAGTGCCTGGTGGGTTCCAACGCAGGCCCACATTTCATTTAGCAGCCAGGAGCCGAGCGCTTAACCACTGCACCACCAGGGCTCCTTGCCCCAGCCAAAATACTGAAAAATTTCTCCGCAGCATCCTACACCCACCTGTTAACTTTCCTGTTGAAAAGGGAGTGAATGATAGAAGCACATACCCTTTAGTGAACTTATTCACCACCCACAGGTTCTGGAAGCCTGTTCAAGGCCTCACACAGGGCGTTAAGCAAGGGAGGAGATAATGCTTAAATACGTGGCAAAAACCACCACCACTGAAACCCTCTCTAATCGTCTGCGCCAAACGTGACCGCCTCATCTTCCTGTTTCCCTTACTAAGTCCCAAGGTAATGATGTTTTGAACGTTCTGCCCACACTTGCGAGGAAATTGTTTCAGCTGCTGCACCACGTGGGTTCCCACAGTTCAGAAAGAGGAAAACGTGTAGCGACTGGTGGACATTCAGTGGCTCGTCGCAGAAGAGGGCACAGAGACAGGGAGGAGGGCGTGAGACCAACACTCGAGTTTCCCGGGGAGGATTGCGACATCTCTCTGTCGGCTTGTGGCCGACAAGAGCTCGGCGTCTTTCCTGTGCCCATTGTGGGAAGGGCGTCTGGGACGGACACCTGAGCCTTCCCAGCAAAAAGCCTTTTCACTTTTCCCTCCCCGTCTCCTGCGCGCCTCACTCCTCCCCAGAGGATATCCTTTCCTTCCTCAGATCTCAGGCCAAGACTCCTAAATCCCAGCCCACGTGTCTGGCCCTCCCCAGCATCCACACGCGTCCCTACCGCCGCCCTCCGTTTCTCTTCGGACATTCTCTACTACAGGAATCTAAGACAGTGCCTGCCCAGATAGCAGAAGTGAAACCTGTAACTTACTGGCCCAAGACCAAGGGGACGCGCACAGGACGGCGAGGGGCGCCCGGCGCGGCGCGCTTACCTGGGAGCGCCTGCAGAGTGGCGCTGGGGACCCAAGGTCCCCGGGGACCCCGGACTGTCAATCTCTCCCGCCGGAGCGGGAAAGGCGGCGGGAGCTGCGTACACGTGCTCGGCGGCCGGCCACATGCCCGCCCCACCGCCGGCGCCCCTCACCCGCGCCGGCACCCCTGACTCACCGAGAACTTTCTTCTCCGCGTCTTCGCTGCCGGCAGTGGCTGAAGAGGCGGGGGCCGCGGTGCCCGCGGCGGCGGGGGCCGCGTCCCCACCGGGGCTGCCTGCGACCAGGGCGGTGGGCGCCGGGACCGCGGCCTGGGGCGCGCCGCTGCCCACCGGGCTCTTGGGTGCGGGGTCCTGGGGGGCCGCGGCGGCCGCCTCCGCGGGAGCCTGCGGGAGGTTGGTGGTGGTGGCCTCGCCCGCCTCGCTCATGCCGCCTCCTCTGCTCTCACTCGGGCACCTCGGTGGCGGTTGGTCGGCGGTTAGCGCGGCTGGAGGTCGCGGCGGCCGGGGCTCGTTCTCCGGGAGGCCGGTGGGGTCTCGCGGCGCAGGCGGCGCGGCCGAGGTGGGGTCTCGCGGCGGAGGCGGCTCGAGCTCTCGGGCTGCGCCCAGGCTCTGGGGCTCCTCGCTCGATCTTACTGCCCCCAAAATGGCCCCGCACAAGTTTTTCTAGGCGGCGCGGCAGCCCGGGAGGGAAGGGCGGGCGAGGCGAGAGGGTGGGGAAACTTGGCTCCCGAGTTGGGCACGGACTCTCATTAGCATTTAAAGGCGCCTGCTGCCCTTTCCAACTCGCCAACCTCCCCGCGATTGGAGCGCCGGGGCCGAGAGGGAGAGCAAAGCAAAGCAAGAGAGAGGATGAGATTTATAGATCGCAGTCTGGATTTTCTGCGGGACACGCGCTGCTGTCCGTTTGCTGGAGCGGAGCAGAGGTGCTCACTCCCTCTCTCCACCTTGACGCCTGAAACTGACTCGTAAGAGAGGTAAAAGAGTTGCAAATTACGCTGCGCCTCACACTCTCAAACGCTCGTCTTAAATCCTCTACATTTATCCATTCAACATTTATCAAGCACCAGGAGCTATTTGTGATACAGCAATGAACAACTGGAATAATAAAAGCTATTTCGCAATTTGTGCCTGAAAGGGAATTTACAGATAATCTATAGCCCACAGGTGAGAAAATTGAAGTCCAGATTTTAGCGAGTGAATGTAAATATCAGAGCTTACCCCAATTTAACATAAACAAATGATGAGCTGTTAGTATGTATTTAATAATGTATTTGGGGAAAAAAAATGTCAATTCCTATGTTATTCTCAGTTTCCTCTGGTGTCTACCACCTGGTGAAAACTTAAGCAACTGTGCCCGCTTAGCCTCAGGGATGAACGCAAACCGAAACAGGGCACGAAATAACCTCTTTCTCCAGTTTAAAGAGCTCACGCGGCCTGTAGAGAATGGTCTGGATTGTGCTAAACACATGGCCAGGGGGAGTGTGACTCGAACGCAGGGACTTCCTGGAATAGACGGTTGATCGGTGTTCTCTGCCTCTAGTGTGAAGACTAACCTAAGTATGAATTCTGGCTCTGCTCTGTATTAAAGGCATTAACTCGGCCAGTATTCAAAATTCCGGAGTCGGTTTCCTCCTTTCTGAGACGAGGTACTGTGAAAAGTAGATGAGATGATCATATGTATCTCCAGTGTCTGGTCCAGAAAAGCTCTCAATTATTAGCTTTTTTTTTTTAATTCCCTGTTCCTCCTAAAGCCGTTACCTATTTTCTCCTGAAATGTGTCTGTTCATCGGGCTGTCTGCCCAACTTCAGGAGGGTAGCGATCTAGTCTAATTAATCTTCGTATCCCCACTGGTTAGCACAGTACCTAACGGAGAGCTAGAACAGAGTGAGTAAAAGATGATCAAAATCTTCCAAACTCACTTATCTACACATTCATTATCAGTTGTTATGAAACGACCCTACCTACTTACTTTCTTATTCCATCCATGAAAAATCCAGATTAAAGAAAATAAATTCTTAGGAAAAATTAGCAGAATATGGAACTTTTGGCTTTTCCATGTAATTAATCCATATTTTACAAACTCCTAAAGATTAGATTCTTATTTTAGTTTGACTTTAATATGGAGCATGTTGTTGTTAAGTGCGCTTGAGTCAATTCTGACTCATAGTGACCCTATAGGACAGAGGAAAACTGCCCCATAGGGTTCCGAGGAGCAGCTGGTGGATTCCAACTGCTGACCTTTTGGTTAGCAGCTGGGCTCTTAACCACTGGGCTACCAGGTCTCCAATATGGAGCATACAGTAACATAATACATATATTAATGCTTAAAAAAAACAAACTGCTAGTCTAATGCCAAGATTGTTTAAATTACATCTTAAAGATTACGGTCTTAATTAAAATTAAAATTAAATGATTTTTTTCTGGCAAAGACTGACTATTGGCTTTCTCATCCAACAATATGATTATCATTTGCTATTTACCATGTGGAAACCCTGGTGGCATAGCTGTTAAGAGCTATGACTGCTAACCAAAAGACTGGCAGTTTGAATCCACCAGGAGCTGCTTAGGAACTCAATGGGGCAGTTCTACTTCCTCCTATAGGGTCACTATGAGTCAGAATTGACCTGATGGCAACAGGTTTGGTTTGGGTTTTTTTTTTTTTTTTTATTTACCATGCAGAATTTGATTGCATGAGGAAAAAAATTAGGGGAGTTGAATTTTTCAAATCATATCTGATAGTGAAGCGTGTTTTAATGTTCACTCTTGGAAACTAATTTGTAACAGGTGTGGTCTTCAATCTCTGGAAGACCCTAAAATAATTACAGAACCAATGCACCCTGGGATTTCCTAGAGTTTGTGCTGGAATAACTCCCATAACTATCATCATTTCCATTAAAAAAAAAAAAAAATAGCAGTGAGCAGCTGGGAGTTCTTGGTACTGTGCTAAATACATCCAGAGAGAATTAACTGGAGCAAACATGATCTATGTTGTTATAATACTCATAACTAGAGAGCAACTTAGATTGCACATGATTTTGTCCATTCTTTCACTTCCCCATTAATTCATGCACTCATTAGCACATATTTATCAAGTATTTACTATGTGCCAAAGGAGCTGGGTGGTGCAGTGGTTAACAGCTCCACTGCTAACCCAAAGGTCAGCAGTTCAAATCCACCAGCCACTCCTTGGAACCCTATGGGGCAGTTCTACTCTGTCCTATAGGGTCTCTATGAGTCAGAATTGATTCAACAGCAGTGGGTTTGGTTTTTTGGTTATGTGCCAAAGTGCTGGAGTATCCAATGTTGATCAAGATGGAGCTTGCTCTAAGATATTTTTGATGTAATGTTAAATGATCATTTTTCCACACTCTCATCATTTCTCCTGAAAGAAAATATCATTTCTTAAATTTGGGATTAAGTGGAATAAGAAAGAATCATAAGCTAGTTCTTGACAGCAATCATTTTTTAGCAATGACTGATCTGATCATGAAAACAAAAGCCACTCTGTTCCAAGTATGAGGGAGGTTAGAGCTTCCACAACTGTTTGCCAGACTCCAGGGAGGGAAAGGCAGAGGGACTCTACTGAAGACCTCAGACTCCAGCCGCAAAACTGGTAGTTCTCAAGAATTCTAAAGCCACTGGAATCACAGGATTTCTGGGAAACTCCCAAGTATTCAGTCCTGGATTCGGGTTTTGGAAGACCTAAAGCTCAAACAATTTAGAGAACCTTCTTTAAGAAATAAATATAAAATCACGAATATAAAATTGCTAGGGCCACTGCCAGAGTTTCAAGGCCCATGCAAGAGAGAAGCTCTGAAATGTAAACATTCATTTCAAGGCCAATCCACCCCTGCTCCTGCTATCTCAGTTGGCAACACAGGTATGGGTGCTCCTCAAGAAGTTTACCTGGAAACAGCTTTGAACCTCCATCTGCTCATGGATCTTTCTGTAACTGATTTTAGAAAATAATGGTCACCTCCTCTTCTGTCCTCTAAATCTTGAGCAAGGGTCTCTATTTGGCAGATTCCAACCTGGAACCATACAGGGAAGGAGATTCTGAAATGTGGTTCCTGCCTTTGAAGAGGCTAACAATGACGCCGACTTGAGAAGAGACTATCCAGCATATCACCTGTTCAAGGGACTAGAGTTAAAGTAATGAAGCATTGATATATTAGCATATCTGAAACTGTAAAACAACGAAATTTTGATCTAAACCTAATTGATGATAACACAGAAGGGAATGGTCAACTTGCAATAAAAAAAGTAGAAGGATAAGAGAGTAAAGGTCTTTCAGGGTGTCTCCGGCAATGTTTAGAGAAGAGGGTACCATGATTATTATACTCTGTTTGGCATTCACTAATAATGCGTTCAATACATTTATTGATCATTCACATTAATGCTAAGGATATCGTGCAAAACAAGCCAGGAATGGCTCGTGTATTCAAAGAGCTTATGATTTAGACCATCACTGTCCAACTGAAATATAATTAGAGCCCCAAATGTGACCTACATATGTATATTTAAATTTCTAGTAGCCACAATCTGTCTTGGAAGAAGTCCAGCCAGAATGCTCCTTAGAAGTGAGAATGGCGAGACTTCGTCTTACATGCTTTGGACATATTATCAGGAGGGATCAGCCCCTGGAGAAGGACATCATGCTTGGTAAAGTAGAGGGTAAGTGAAAAAGAGGAAGACCTTCAACGAGATGGATTGACACAGTGGCTGCGACAATGGGCTCAAGTATAACAATGATCATGAAGATGGTGCAGGACCAGACAGTGTTTCGTTCAGTTGCCCACAGGGTCGCTATGAGTCGGAAGCAACTCCACGCCACCTAACAATAACAACCATAGCCACAATAAAAAGTAAAAAGAAAAAGATGAAATTACTTTGAATACATTTTACTTAACCCAATATATCCACAGTATTGTCTTTTTAACATTTAGTCAATATAAAAATTATTAATGATATCTTTTACATTCTTTTTTTTTTGAACTGTCTTCAACCTCCATTGTGTATTTCACACTTACAGCACATTTCAAGTGCTCAGTGAGCTCATAGCTACCATATTGAGTAGCACGTCTTCCAAACAACCAAGTTTAGTCTGGATAATTCTCCAGGAGCCAATTAACCTGTTACTGTGAAAAAGTCCTGGACCTGCAGTCCAGACCACTTATCAGTCTGTTGTGACCCATCAAGATAATGCTCCTTATCAGGCTGCCTTGATCTTCCTTTATGATATGTGATATCCAAAATATCCAAAGAATTTACCTGAGGCATAATTCCATAGTTCTGAATTAACTGTATGATGATATCATTGATAAACTTAGGGTAGGTAAGCAAAGTATATTTACAATATCCACTCCATACCACCACTACTTTTGCAGACATACACTCTCCTTCTTTAACTCTACTATATATACCAAAGTGAAAATACAGTATCAACCTTTTTTTTTTTTTTCATTGAAGACAGCTAAGAGTGGAATAGGGGGTTGACCGTGACTTAGCCCTCCAGCTGTGAGAAGTTGGATTTAGAACTCAGAAAATATTACACCTCTAGATCTGAAATTATTAAAGCAAAAAAAAAAAAAGCAATTACTGAGAGATTATAAAAGCAGGTAAAAAAAAAGAACAAGAAAAGGAAGAAGCCTGGTAACTTCAGCATATGTTGATTTTATATCCAGTTTTTATAGTTCCTGGGAGAAAGATGTGGCAGTCTGCTTCCGTAAAGATTTACAGCCTTGGAAACTCTGTGGGGCAGTTCTACTGTGTCCTACGTGGTCGTTATGGGTAGGAATTGACTCAATGGCAATGGGTTTGGGTTTTGATTTGTTTGTTTTTTATATAGTTCAGCTGCTAAAACATTTTGTTGTTTGTTTGGCTTCTTTTTTTTTTTAAACTATTTTGACAGGTTCTTCATGTTTCCTTAAAGACTAGCAAATTGATGAACTTTTGGCGAAAGAACTCGGCAAGATTGTCTAATAAATAAATAAGACCTGAAAAGAAACCTTAGAAGTCATCCATTTCAACCCCACTGACTCATTTTAGAAATGAGAGACTGGGGCTCAGAGACATGAACCAGCTTCTTCAAACTAATTCATTTATTTAGTGGCAAAGCTAGATCCAAACCTGAGTCTCCTTAACACAATCAATGCTCTTTCCACCATGCAATTCTGATTGAAAAAAATCCCAATGTTCTGGCATTGAGTCTGGTAGCATTTCAACTCTCGTCTTTGACTAAGTACACAATAGTTGGAATCTGGTAAAATGTTAGAACAATACAGGAAGATCTGCAAATACCCTGAACTCAGCTCAGAAATAGAGTCAGCTGAGCAAGACTCTCTGGCCTCTAAAAGATGGTCATGGCTTTCCAATTACAGCCCCTGGAGAGGAAACCAAACAGCTGTGCACAATTTTATAGCATTTTGAAACTAACTCTCTGAAACAGTGAATAAAATGCATTCTTTTCTTCCTGACAAACTGTCTTCTCTCTCTTTCTGTACATACATATTCTCTTTTCTGCTTGTTATAATCTGCTTTTCTATTCATTTTCATCTTCTTCATTACTTCCCTTTATGTCTTCACTCCTTTTAGTAATTAAATCTCATGGAAAATCTAAGCTAGATTCTCATCTTCTGGAAGAAACAATGTCCTATATTTTTTGGTAGACATGATAATTCTGGGAAATATAGCCTCAACCAGCAAAAGAAAAAGGATCCAATATGTCTCTTCTTCAGCTTTTGCCCTTCAAAATTTTTTTTCCTGTCCCCTTTAACTTGAATTCTTCCTCTTAGACTCCCATTTGATGTCTTTCGGCACCCCTAACTGCTCACTGCAATGATCTCCTTAGAATTCTTTTTTGGGGGTGGGGTGGGGGGGACACGTGTTTAATTGGGTTTTGATGTTCTCTATTATGGATTGAATTGTGTCCCCCAAAAATATGTATTGGAATTCTAACCCGTATACATGTGAATGTAATCCCACTTGGGAGTAGGGTTTTCTGATGTTTATGAGACCATATCAGGGTGGGGTGTGTCTTAAACCAATCACTTTTGAGATTAAAAAAAAGGAGCAGATGATGCATAGAAGCAAGCAAGCTCTAATGAGGAGAGAAAGGGGAGGGGGCAGAGACCTGGTGAAGCACTTGACTGCCAACCAAAGGCCAACAGTTAGAACCCACCAAGCGGCTCTTCAGGGGAAAAAACACCCCACAATCTGCCCCTGTAAAGATTACAGCCTAGGAAACCCTATTATGCACAAATTACCATAAAGTAGCAATATTTACTAGTGTGGATCTGAGTAATACTGTATATTTATTTTGATATTATGAACTAACTATAAAACAGAGAGAGTAATGTCTACATCTTGCCAAGTGTTTTGAACTCCAGAAATTGTACTATGAGCAGACTATTTCTAGTTCTTTTCCTTTTATTCTGACTTTGCTTGAATTCCTTGCATCCATGGCTATTGGTCTTTTAATAAATACAGGTTGTTGAGGAGCAGAGTTTGAACAAAAGTAAGTATTATGATGGGATGGGATACCTGTGTCCTTATTGGGTTGTATTTTACTAAAATTACAGATAAGCTTGTTGTAAATTTCCATAAGCACACACATTTAGTGCTGTTTTGATTTGAGGCACTTTTCATTCAAAAGTAATTTTAGTAAAATAATTTTTTCCTTTATATGTATTCCCAACTAGTGTAACTTACAGTGATTTGTGACATCCCGACTCTCAAACAATTTTTTCTTCTCTTTGGCCTTTTATGCCATCTAAGGTGAAAAAAAAAAAAAAAACCCATAGCCATCGAGTTGATTCTGATTTATAGCTACCCTATAGGACAGAGTAGAACTGCCCCACAGGGTTTCCAAGGAGCGGCTGGTGGATTCGAATGGCTGAACTTTCGGTTAGCAGCCATATGCTTAAACCACTACACCACCAGGGCTCTAAGGAGAAAAAGGCGGAATCGAAAGATGGAGTAATTTAAGAGTTTTTAAAGATGAAAGCAGGAATTTTAGAGTCTTAAAATTACATCCTTCTAGGTGCTCCCATGGTGAAATTTTACATGGACAATGAAAATGCTAGGAGTTGTGAAAAGTCAAAGGGGAAAACTTAAATTCAAGTGGGCTACTTTAAAAAAAAAAAAAAACAAGATTGCTAGAATCAAGTGGAGTGGTTTGTTTTGTTTTCTGGGAGGGTTGCTTTGTTTTGGCGGTGGTGGTGGTAGGGATGATGTATTTTTGTGTGTGTGTATGCGTTATTTTTTTTGCTATCCTAAGAAAACCCCCCCTAAGCTAAAACACTGCTTGACTGTGGCTACTACCATTCTCCTATATATTAATCTCATGAGTTCCTATTCAGATTCAAGGTTTATAACCTATAAACAACCATGAAATGAAATATTGCCCTAAAGCTGAAGCACTGATCTTGACACTTAAAGGGACAAATAGGCTTATAGGGGGCTAAGAAAATAAAATTATATTTTAATTACACTAATGTTTAATATTGCTAACCAGCTATTTCCTTATATATAATGACTGTAGAACATAGAGCACAATTTGCATCGAGAATATTCTGCTTAATACCATCTACTTGTGAGATAGTGAGAAATTTAATAACGTGACAACATGACTTCGAGTTGTCCCTGTTTGAGAAGATTCTAAAGACAATCTTTGTGGGCAGGAGTTGGTGATTGGGTGTAGCCTTGGCTTACTATGAACGGTCCATATGCATGTACTTAACTGGTACCTTATCACCAGATTTGAAAGGAGCAGTCTGCTCTGGAGGGTGCTCCACACTCCACTTCACCATCCAACTCTTTTCTGTAGTTTAGGAAATAAGATGCACTATGACTGTTCAACAGGTATAACTGGGCACACCTTAGCCTTAGTTTCTGAGCTCAGTATATTCTGGTCCCTCAAGATTAGTTAGTACTTTCCTGACCTCTATTATGGCTGAAACTCTTAAGCAAGCTGTACATACCTACAAAGACAGCCCACATTATTGTTTGAGATACAATTCTGTCAAGAAAATACTGGATTGGGATTACTCGTACCTTTTCTTCCAGTTGGGGACCAAACTCATACTATGAGTAAATTTTGGAATCAGAACATCCCTCCCATTCCTCCCTGCTTCCATTGTGGCCCCCTAAAAAAAAAAAAACTGAAAAGAAGAGAAAAAATTATGTCCTTGATAGAGACATATTATTCTCTTTAGTTGGTATTTTCCCTTTGCCATTTTTATAATGTTATTTTGTCCTTCACTCTCAGGCCACCTCCTTGTTTTATTGTTGTAAAGTTATATATAATACACATTTGCCAATTCAACATTTTTTCACATGTACAATTGAGTGATATCAATTATATTAATCATGTAATTAGAATTACTGATGCAGCCATCACCAATAATCATTGCCAGATTTTTCATCACGATAAACAGACACTCACTGCTTCCTAAACAAAGAACCTCCCTCCTGGCCCTGGTAACTACTGATAGACTTTGTTCTCTATACATTTGCCTATTCTAGATATTTCGTATAAGTTATATAACATAATATTAATATAATATTTGCCCTTCATTCAGTATGTTTTCAAGGGTCATCCATGTTGTGGCATGTATCACGACTTCATTTCTCTTTATGGCTGGGTAATGTTCCATTGTATGTACATACCACAATTTGTTTGTTCATTTTTCCATTCATGGACCTTTAGATTTTTTTCTACCCCAGTTTATTTTTTAATCCATCAGTTTCTCAGATCTTTATCTCCATTTGCTGTTTTCTATGTTAGTGAGGGTGGCAGAATTACTTGAATACTAATAGGAGGCACCATTTATCTGGTACCTGCCATGATCTAGGTACTAAACAGAGGTCTTATATTTATCATTTCTAAATATCCTACCAGCTCTGCAAGGCTGGTATCATTATCCTAATTTTATAGATCAGGAATCCAAAACTCAGAGTGGTCATGTGACCTGCCTAAGGTCATAGAGCTAATAGTTCACAGAACTCAAGAATTCCAATTCAGGTCTGTCAAGCTCCAAAGCCAGGACCATCTCTTCTACTCGGCACTGACTCTTCCTGCAGCCATTATCCATTTAGATGACATGATTCTGTCAGCTCTTGAAAGCAATCAAGGATTCATTCAGATAGGCAAGTTTGTTTTAAAATTTTAGATGAAGCCAAAGCACTACATGGTTACTTTCATCTTCCCTCTTCCCTCCACTTCTATGAACGTCCAGGGGTCAGAAACGTGGAAGCAAAGAAAGGAGGGAGGAAGGTATCTTATATGCTACCATTAACCTCAATCCCCTCTTCTGCTCCGCTATCCCAACACCATTAAAATTTAAATTTCATTTATGTAAATTAAATTGTGTGTTATTTACATTGCAATAGAAGAATCAGAGAGAATTTTGACCGATAGTTTGTTTTCAGTGGTTTCCTTTTTCCTTATTCCAAGAAGAAAACCCAGCTTTTGACATTTCTTAGTTTTCAGGTCTGAAAGCAGAAGCTATTTCAAGAAGACCTCTCTTTACATTGTCAACATTCAAACCCAATGAAGAAATTATGTCAGGGTGTCCAGCCAAAGTGGAAGGGGAAAAAATAGTGTCTTTGAGTGGAGATGTGCAAAAGCGGAAGACAGGGCAAGAAGATTCTCAAGCCTGTGAAAGGGACAAGGGGTTACTATGGGTAACTGGACTGTGGTCTGCTCTCTCTAGTGTCCCCTGGAAGGACTTTCACCGTGGTGGGATGGCTGCACAGTGGGAACATTTGAGTGGCACTGTATTCCTCAGGGCTCTCGACTGTGGTAAGGATTCCCACGGACACTGTGGTCCAGAGCTACAGAACCACTGCACTTGGTGCATTCTTGCCAGACTTGGTCATCTCAGTAGTAAGTGTGAACACAGTGTAGACTAAAGACTGAAGAGTTTTATCTATTTAAGGATCTTGGAAAGGGCATGGTTGGGAAGAGGAGGGACGAACCCCACTAATAACTCTTTAAATTTTTCACCACTTCGGTGGAATGGATTCCCCAAACGAGACTAATTCTGAGTTAAAGAAGATAATGTGGGCTGGATATTATTGTTTGTCCCTTCATCCATTTCCACCTTTCTCCACCTGCTCTGGGCCCCGGGGGCTAACCTTTACGGACTACTTATGTAGGCTTCCTTGCCTTCTGACTTCCAGTTGGATCCAGCCAATGGAGACACTGGCAGAAGATCAAAGGGAGAGAGGAGAGTGAGTTGGGACATTTATTTCCAAGAATTCCTTCCTATGGGTTTCCTGGGTCTCTTTACTAAATGCAGTAGATACTGTCTGGTGGCCCTCCCTTGTGCTTATTCTACAGGGTCTCCTCAGGAACTAGAAAAAAGGTAGGAGAGAGTCAGCACTCCCCACCCTTCCCCCAAATGTGGGTGAATGTGAGCAGGGGCTGACCATCCAAGGGATAGAGGGTAAAAAAAGAGAGTGTGGTGCGTCTAAGGATGAAGAGACTTAGCTGAAGATTTGGTTTGGGTGACTAACTCGCATTGCTTCCCACCAATAAACCCTCATGTTTTCACCACCCAGGGACTTTAAGCCCCACACAGCTGCTCTGTTCCACCAAGTTATCCGAGGCTAATACTGTGAGCCAGCTCAATAAGTAGATTTGAGTCTGTTCTGACAGAAAGAATTTTTTTCCAAGAGAACTCAGTTTCTGAAAAGGACAGGCCTCTGTGCCCAGCTCCTGGGGAACTCAGAGAAGATATTGTCCACACATCCAGGCATTGCAGTTTCTCAGACAGTTCCTGTCTTTGAAACACCTTTTACTCAGGTTGAAAATTGTTTGCTTTCGTGCTGTGAGGAGGAAAACAGGATAGGGATGAATTATTTTGACAGACATGCAAGGGTTGATCGTGGGAGTGGAGCAGAAACATGTACGGAAATATAATATGAAATTGCATTCTTTACCAACCTGCTTGGATGAGAGGTTGGATTTGATTTAAAGGAAGTAATGTAATGTGACAATTATTAAGTATCTGAGTTTGTAAAGATTCATGTCCTCATATTATTATTTCCTCTACACCTTGAAACTACAGCAAGTTCTCTAACAAGTAGAGGAGACTTTATAACAACTAATTAGTTTCTGCTATTTCTTAAGCGCCGCACTTTAAAACTAATCTCGATCAGTTCATCTTTACAATCGATCACAAGAGGACTTAGTTTACCGACCATGAGTCAATCAGTGCAAATTCCTTACTACTACTACTGGAATTATACATCCAAAAATTGTTTCGAGTAGAGCAGTTTGTTTGTTTGTTTGTTTTGGTGGAAGTATACACAGCCAAAGATACGCCATCTCGACAATTTATACATGTTACAATTCTTATATGTCCAAAAATGAGCCTTTCTCGTGTTCGGGTTTTATATAAAAAGCAGGGCATCAGGAATGGCCACCTTCTCAAGGCAATGTTATTATTACCTCCCACTGCCTCTCGAGTGCTCCAAGGACATTTTCTTTCTTTCACAACTTACTTTTTTATCTGATAAAAATAAAGGTGGAGGATTCATACCCCTTATTATTTAAAAAACTCACGAACAGTACAATATATAGAGTAAAAAGATAAAATCCTGCTCATATAGCCTTTTTGTCCCTATCCTACTCGCCAGAGACAACCACAACTAAAAGGTTGTTTGACATCATTAAGTGCAGTAATAGATTATAAACCATTGAAAAGGAATGGTTCCTGAGTCATGCTGATACAAAATAAATAAACACATGGGAGGAGGCAGGGCCCTTGCTTCACAGCAGAAGGCCGAGTGCTGACAGCCGAACGTGCAGGGAAAGCTGGAACGGTAAGTCAGCGTTTTCCAGCCATCATGGTGCAGAGTGGATCAGGCAAGAGTCGTCCGTGGACGCTACATCCAGGGGGAAGTTTTGACGAGGAGCAGGGCATTTCCATGGATTTAAAGTGTCTCCTCACAGATTGTTGATTAGTTGGAAAGGAAAAATAAAAGTAACTGTACAGTGGAGAAATTGGACAATACCTCGACCAGGTGATCAAAGTTAATACCACCGATGACAGGCATCTTGTGCTTCTAGATGAAGTACCCCGGGAAGGACGTGACATCACCTAGGAAGCATCCCAGCTGCAAACGCGTAACTGGAACCTAATAATGAGGAAATATCAGATAAACCCAAAATGACACGTTTGTGTCAAAAAGAGGAATGGCTATATTCTTCAAAATATCAATGTTATAAAAGACAAAATCTGGAAATATTCCAGGTTAAAGGAGGTTAAAGAGACATGACAACTAAATGCAATACCTGACTCTAGATGGGGTCTGATTACTGGAGGGGAAAAAAAATTGCTATAAAGGACATTATCGGGTCAATTAACAAAACTGGAATACAGTTAATAGATTAGATGAAAGTATATCACTGTTAAGTTTACTGAAGTTGATAACTGTACTGTGGTTACCTAAGGGAATATCACTATTCTTTGGAAATACATGCTGAAAAGTTTAGAGGATAAAGACCATGATTTATGTAACTTACCCTCAAATGGTTCAGGGAAAAAGAGAGAGAGAATAATAAAGCAAGTGGGGTAAAATGTTAATAAGTGAATCTGGGTAAAGGATATGTGAACTTTTCTTGTATGATTCTTATACTTGCAACTTTTCTGTAAGTTTGAAGTTATGTACAAATAAAAAGTTCAAACAATTTTTTAAAAACTGCTTTTTTTTTCCCCTTTAGACTGTTTCTGTGTGGGTATGATGCTTGTATGATGCGTGTGTATATATACATGCAGTGGGTTTTTTACGATTAGTGTGGTAACCCGGGAGTGTGGGAAAGGAAGCAAAATGAGGGTGATGAAGAGAGGTAAACGTGTAATGTGAATACATTACTATGTCTAAGCACCCAAGGAGCCCTGGTGGTGCAGTGGTTAAAAGCTCAGCTGCTAACCAAAAAGGTTGGCAGTTCAAATCCACCAGCCACTCCTTGGAAACCCAATGGGACAGTTCTACTCTGTTCTATAGGGATGCTATGGGTAAGAATTGACTCGACAACAATGGGTTTTTTGGTTTTAAGCACCCAAAATTGAAATATAAGACACATTATATGAAGAAATATGGGCCATTCTATATTTTACACATTGTGTCACTTATCCATCTTAATATATGCCAAATTTGTACTCCATGCAGCATCTAACATGTTGTGGAGATTTAATAAAATTCCAAGATAACTAAGAAAATCGTTTTATTAATTCCTCTTGGTCAATTGCAGTGTTCATGACCAAAAGACAAAAGAGACACTGTAGTTATAAGAAAGACTCTGCTATTGATTTGTGAGTCCTTCAGAATCCGCTGAACTGAGGCCTCTGCTTCCTGTCTGTAAAAGGCTATAGCCATGCTAACCCATGTCTCAGCAGTTCTCTGTGGGGTGGCTTGTAAAAGGTCATTCAAAACTTCAATAATTTAGGAGTGCTTCATAAAAATAAGTTAATAATGACAGGGTACCTCTGCCCTATACAGCACTGTAGTCTAGATTGCAAAGGTAGAAGCGAGGGGGAACTTTCAAGACTGGCCTGCCCCAGGCAGTCAAGAGCTTTGTGTGATATTGTATGTGAACATCGTAACAGTAATGCTGTAAGGTACTGTTGCTATTTATTTGGGGATATAATTCCCAGAACAATGCACAATGTACCGGAGCAGTTTCAAATGAATAATGACACAAGGTTTTGAAACAGTTGCTCAAAGAGAGGCATTTACATAGCCCAGAAAGTTTGTTCCAGGTGCTGGCCTACTGCTCCACTTATGCCATCTGTTTGCTGTCACTCACCTCAGTGGTAGAAAGAGGAGAAAAGTATAATGGGAGTCTCTGAACATGACTCAGCATGTCCTTCTTGCTCCTTTCCATCACTCTTCTCTCTCAGCCTCCAGTCCACTCTTCAGCAAAACTCCCAGTGAGCCAGTTGTGGTCACATCAAGTCCAGCTTATGACAACAACCATGTATGTCAGAGTAGGAGCGTGCTCCGTGAGGTTTTCAATGGCTGACTTTTCAGATGTAGGTTGCCAGGCTTTTCTTCCAAGGCACCTTTGGGTGGACTCAAACATCTGACCTTTCAGTTAGTAGCCAAGCATAGTAACACCACCCAGGAACTCCTCTGCATCACTAGTGTCTCTGTACTCTTATCTTACATATAGACAGAAGGCTGTCACCCATGAGAACTAATCTGAGTTATTCACACCAAAAGCTTTCCCTACTAGCAAATATCTGCTCCACTAGACTGAAATTCTACCAAATAGAAATTCATGCATTTCAGTTAGGATTGTTTTAGTAAATTGATTTCACATTCCATGAAAATTTCACCCAATTAGCAGGACTGCCTTGTTAGCAAAGACTGGACATTTGAGCTCAGCATGAAGAAGAACCTTGATGGGTTAGTGATGTCCAGCATGGCTACATAAGGGATGTTGTTGTTTGGTGCCATCCAGTTGGTTCTGACTCATAGCGACCCCATGTACAACAGTAGGAAACACTGCCTGGTCCTGTGCCATCCTCACAATTGTTGCTGTGTTTGAACCCATTGTTGCACCCACCGTGTCAACCCATCTCAATGAGGGTCTTCCTCTTTTTCGCTGCCCTCTACTTTACCAAGCATGATGTCCTTCTCCAGGGATTGGTCCCTCCTGATAAAATGTCCAAAGTATATGAGACAAAGTCGCACCATCTTTGCTTCTAAGGAGCATTCTGGCAGTACTTCTTCCAAGACAGATTTGTCCGTTCTTTCAGCAGCCCATGGTATACTCAATGTTCTTTGCCAACACCATACTTCCAATGCATTAATTCTTCTTTGGTCTTCCTTATTCATTGTCCAGCTTTCATATGCATATGAGATGATTGAAAATACCATGGCTTGAGTCAGGCACACTTGAGCCCTCAAAGTGACATCTTTGCTTTTTAACGCTTTAAAGAGGTCTTTTGCAGCAGATTTGCCCAATGCAATATGTCATTTGATTTCTTGACTGCTGCTTCCATAGCTGTTGATTGTGGATCCAACTAAAATGAAATCCTTGACAACTTCAATCTTTTCTCCATTTATCATGATGTTGCTTATTGGCCCAGTTGTAAGAATATGTGTCTTTATGTTGAGGTATAATCCATACTGAAGGCTGTAGTCCTTGATCTTCATCAGTAAGTGCTTCAAGTCCTCTTTACTTTCAGCAAGCAAGGTTGTGTTATTTGCATATCTCAGGTTGTTAATGAGTCTTCTTCCAATCCTGATGCCATGTTCTTTTCCATATAGTCCAGTTTCTCGGATTATTTGCTCAGCGTACAGATTGAAAAAGTAAGGTGAAAGGATACAGTTCTGATGCACAACTCTTCTGATTTTAAACCATGCAGTATCCCCTTGTTCTGTTTGAACAAATGCCTCTTGGTCTATGTACAGATTCTGCATAAGCACAAGTGAGTGTCCTGGAATTGTCATTCTTCTCAGTGTTATCCATAATTTGTGATGATCCACACAGTCAAATACCTTTGCATAGTCAGTAAAACACAGGTAAATATCTTTCTGATACTCTCTGCTTTCAGCCAAGTTCCAACTGACATTAGCTATGATATCTCTCATTCCATGTCCTCTTCTGAATCCTGTCTGAATTTCCTTCTGGCAGTTCCCTGTTGATGTACTGCTGCAACCACTTTTGAATGATCTTCAGCAAAATTTTACTTGTGTATGATATTAATGAAATTGATAATTTCTACATTCTAATTGATCACCTTTCTTTGGAATAGGCACATATATGGATCTCTTCCAGTCAGTTGGCCAAGTAGCTGTCTTTCAAATTTCTTGGCATAGACGAGTGAGTGCTTTCAGTGCTGCATACATTTGTTGAAACATCTCCATTGGAATTCTATCCATTCCTGGAGCCTCATTTTTCACCAGTGCCTTCAGTGCAGACTTCAGTGAGTCAGTAAAAGTTCACTCTCTAGAAAATCACAATCCACGGGGAATAAAAAGCAGGTAGTATTTAATATAGAACATTGAGCATAATAAAAACAGCAAAAACATGATTTTTAAAAGTTTTATTGTGCTTTAGTTGAAAGTTTACAGCTCAAGTTAATTTTTTCATTCAAAAAATTTATACACATACTGTTTTGTGAGCTTGATTGCAAGCCCTACAATGTGACAGCACACTCCCCCTTTTGACCCCTGGTTCCCTGTGTCCATTTGTCTGGTTCCTGTCCCTTCCTGCCTTCTCTTGCTTTTGGATAGGAGTTGCCCATTTGGTCTCGTATATTTGATTGAACTAAGAAGCACATTCCTCACGTGTGCTTTTTTTTCCCCAGCCAGTTTATCTCTATTCTTTTTTTTTTTTTCTTTTCATTGTGCTGTAGGTGAAAATTTATAGCTCAAGTTAATTTCTCATACAAAAATTTATACACACATTGTTATGTGACCCTAGTTGCAATTCCTATAATGAGACAGTATACTCCCCCTTTCCATCCTGGGTTTCCCGTGTCCACTCAACCAGCTCCTATCCCTTTCTGCCTTCTTATCTGACTCCGGACAGGAGCTGCCCATTTAGTCTCGTGTATCTACTTGAACTAAGAAGTACACTCTTCATGAGTATTATTTTATGTTTTATAGACTTGTGCTATTTTTTTGAAAAACACAATTTTAAGAAAGTTTTGTGGAATTTTGGAGGGTAAGAAAAATCTGGCTATAGGGCAAAGAATTTGGAAAGAAATAACATATGTAAGTGACAACTTGACAAATAGATAATATTTTGACCGGAATAGTTAGCAGGGATCATTGGGGAGGTATCTTCTCACGGAAGTAGAGTAGGGGAGGATGAAAATGCCTCCAGGAGACATTTATATCATTTTATATCACTGACAATGCAGTAAAAATTAGTTTTTTGTTATAAATCAGACTCTTATTAAATAGACAGAAAAGATGAGCATATGTATTGTAGAAGTTCAGGGTCAGATCCTCTGCCTCAGAACAGAATCTGATAACAGAAAGAAAGACTAAAGGATTATTGAAGCAATGTATTAAAAAATGGAGACTAATAACCAAAAAAAAAAATTTTCCCTTTATCTTATTTTTTCCTAAATTGGTCTGGTGGCACAGTGTTTAAGTGTTCAGCTGCTAACTGAAAGGTCAGCAGTTCAAACCCAGTTGCGGCTCCATGGGAGAAAGATGGGACAGTCCGCTTCTGTTAAGATTTACAGCCTTGGAAACCTTATGGTACAGTTCTAACCTGTCCAATAGGGTTACTATGAGTTGGAATTGACTCGATAGCAACAGGTAACTCGATCTGTCAACAAGGTCCTCATGGAATAAGACATAAAGATAGTGAAAGTTCTTTAGAAAAGAGAAAGCTAAGGGCAAGGCATGGAACATTGACTGAATGAAGAAGGCAAATGAGCTGAATTCTGCCTTGAAAACTTCTGGTCCCACTGCCAGGGAACTGAGATCAGGAAGACAAAGGGGATGAGGCAACTAACTTACCTTTGTAGAAAGGCAAGCATTTGGCCTCAAATTATCATGGGATTAACTTTGAATTTTTAGGTGATCTTGGCATTCTGTTTTATTTGTAAAATGAGGATAATAATAACAATGCTAATAATGATAATAATAACTCAAAGAGTTCTTGTGAGGATTAAATGAGCTAATGTACCTAGCTGATTTGCCTTGCACATAATAGGACCCAATCATATGGTGGCTATTATTGCTTAATACCTACTATGTGCTAGGCACTTTAATATATGTTATGTGATATGATGTTCTCAGTACCACCGTTAACAGGTATTACAAAAACCAATGTATGATTGAACAAACAGCCTCAGAGTTAAGTAAGTCCTCAGGTTCCATGATTACTAAATGGCAGACTTAGACCAACTCTGGACAGCCTGACGACAAACCTGTAGCGATCCCATTATACTATACTCCTTCACAAACAAGTGACAACTAAATACATCTTTTTTTTTTTTTTGCTTTCATTTTGCCTAGTACTACCTTGGGTGGCACAAAAGGTTAAGTGCTGGGCTTCTAGCCAGAAGACTGGCAGTTCAAACCCACCCAGAGGTGCTTCAGAAGAAAAGCCTGGTGATCTGCTTCTGAACTAACTCTGGCAACTGGCTCTTTTTTTTGGCCTTGACTACAGGTTTTGAACCTCCACTCATCTTTGAAATGATATGGAATGTCATTCGAGGATGTATCTATTTATGTTTTTAACTCTCCCAACCACTGTTATCCCCATTTCCAATTTTCATTAACCAGGACCCTGAAAAGTAGGCCAGTGAAACATTTTGCTGTTTGTTTGCTTATGATTTTTGGTGCATTAGATTGTATCTGGTATAGCTCAGTATGAACCGAGAACAATGTCAGTTAGCAATGGTTCCTCTGTTCTGTGCTTAGAGTGAGAGCTCTCAAAGTGCAATCCCTCGACCAGCAGCATCGGCATCGTCTGGGAACTTACTGCTGTTGTTGTGTGCTGCAGAGTCAATTCCAGCTCATAGCTACACTGTATGACAGAGTAGGACTCCCCATAGGGTTTCCTAGGCTGAAATCTTTACGGGAGCAGATCACTAGGCCTTTTCTTCTTTGGAGCAGTTGGTGGGTTCGAACCACTGACCTTTCAGTTAGCAGCTGAGTGCTTAACCATTGCACCACAAGGCTCCTGGTAACTTACTTGTTGTTAGGTGCCTTTGAGTCGGTTCAAACCCATAGCAACCCTATCTACAACAAAACGAAACACTGCCCGGGCCTGCACCATTCTCACAATCATTGTTATGCTTGAGCCCATTGTTGCAGCCACTGTGTCAATCCATCTTGTTGAGGGCCTTCCTCTTTTTCACTGGCCCTCTACTTTACCAAGCATGATGTCCTTCTCCAGGGTCTGATTCCTCCTGATAACATGTCCAAAGTATGTGAGACATAATCTCACCATCTTTGCCTCTAAGGAACATTCTGGTTGTACTTCTTGCAAGACAGACTTGTTCATTCTTTTGGCAGTCCATGGTATAGTCAATATTCCTCACCAGCACTACAGTGGAAAGGTGTCAATTCTTCAGTCTTCCTTATCCATCATCCAGCTTTTGCATGCATATGAGGTGATTGAAAACACCATAGCTTGGGTCAGGCACACCTTAGTCTTCAAGATGACATCTTTGCTAGAACTTACTAGAAATGCAAATTCTTGGACCTTCTGCCAGACCTAATGAATCAGAAAATGTGGAGATGGGGGTGGGGGTGGGAAGTAGAGGAGAGGGTGGTGGCCCAGGATGAGCAACAATCTGTGTTTTAACATACCCTCCTGGCAGTTCTGAAGGGCACTACACTTTTTTTTCCCTTTATTTTTATTTTACATCAAAACTTTTTTTCATCCGGCAACATGGCACTCTAGGCAGAAGCACCACACCGTCCCTCCACAGCAAAGATCTGAAAAACTAAGCCAAACAGAGAAGACAGCAATCCTGAAACCCTAAACATCAAATGAAGAGATAAAGAACTCAGCCAGGCACCAAATGGAATAAGGAACTGACAGAGAACAGAGAGCGAGGAGACGTACGTGGAGAGGTCCCCTATCAGCTAACACAGCATGGATCCGCCATCTTGGACTCCTATCAGAGACCAGTGAATAGGGGGTATGAGAAAGCAGCTTCATGGAGCTTCCAGCAGGAGACAGAACAACCGGTAACTGGCCATATATACTTTCCCACCCCCCACCATTCTTCACCCCCACATGGCTTCCTCTGCTTATCAAGGCCACAGTCTCTTGGCCAGGAAGCACTGGCTGCTTGGATTCCACCTGCCCGCACTGGCTAACTCCCTGAGTGCCATTTCTTGGCCACTGGTGTTGCTTTTATCCGCTTCTTTTGATTTCTTCCTTACCTTTCACCACCTCCCCCTCCTTTTGCTCAAATACCTGGCTCCGTGCACCGTCTTTGCTTCTTCCTGAGGGGCTGTGGAGGTCTGTTTGAGTGTGGAACTGCTTCCCAGTCTGTGCTGCCACGCTGGTGGGATCTCAGGGCTTATTTTTTGTTTGTTTGTTTGTGTTGAATTCTTTGTTTGTTTTCCTTTTCTTTTCTCTAGTTGGGATCCCCTTCTGGCCAGGCAGTGCTACGCAGCTTGGGACCTATCCCCTCAGCTTGCACAGACACACAGAGGGATCCCTGATGGCATTTCTTTTTTTGTTGCTTTTGTTTTTTTTTCTG
>NW_004444351.1:37709-39113 GCF_000243295.1 Trichechus manatus latirostris | reverse complement strand
TTTTAATTTGTTTTGTTTTCTTTTCCCTCTTTTTCCATTTTTGTCTTTCCTCATTACTCAGTGTCATGGTTTGAATTATGTCCCCCCAAAAATGTGTATATCAGTTTGGCTGGGCCATGATTCCTTGTACTGTGTGATTTTCCTATATGTTGTAAATCCTGCCTCTATGATGTTAATGAGGGAAGATGGGTGGCAGTTGTGTTAGTAAGGCAGGACTGGATTTACAAGACTGGATTGTGTCCTGAGGCAATGTCTTGAGATATAAAAGACAGAAGTGAACAGTGAGACGGGGGACCTCATTCCATCAAGAAAGCAGTGCCGGGAGCAGAGTGCGTCCTATGGACTGGGGTCCCTGCACTGAGAAGCTCCTAGTCTGGGGGAACACTGATGAGAAGGCTGAGAGACAAAGCCTTCCCCTTGAGCTGATACCCTGAATTTGGACTTTTAGCCTACTTTGACTATGAGGAAATAAACTTCTCTTCATTAAAACCATCCACTTGTGGTATTTCTGTTGTAGCAGCACTAGATGACTAAGACACTCAGTTTCTTGTCTCTATACCTTACTTCTCTTCCTGTCCCCTGAATACCTGGTGCTGAATACCTCTACACCTCCTAGCCAGACTGTACTTTAACACCAGGGAACAACATCCCCAGATCTTGTAGCCGCACCGGTGGGATCCCTGGGAGCTTTGCTGTTCTTTTTTCTTTCTAAATTTATTTATTCATTGTTTTCTTTTCTTTTTTTCTTCTTCTTCCCCTTTTTGTTTTTCTCCATTTCATAGTCTCTCATCTCTCCACTCTAACAGCAAGCTCCCCTAGCACTCTTTTTTGTTTGTTTGTATGTTTTTGGCTCCTGTCCCTCTCTCCTCTCTCCCAAACTCATCTTAGCTCCACACATCACAATCTCCCCTCTCCGTCCTGCCTACCTGCACTGTGCCCTTAACATCACACCACCAAGCAGCACAGGAGCAGCCTACTGGAATCTGCCCTGCACTGATTACCAACCTGCCCTGGTGGCTGTAGTAAGTGCCACAAACAGCTCATCCCAGGAAATCCTCTTCAGCTAGACTTGCCCTGCTATACCATGTCTGAGCAACTAACACTGCCAGTTGGAGAGGGAGGTGAAAAGTATTGTGCCTGCAGATGAGCAAACAACAAAGAACACGCAGCCCGCATGCTCAGACATAGCCAAATAAGAAAAAAAAGCTCAAAACAAACAAATCTACAATCAATAAATGAGAAAAATAACTACTGAATGCCCCGAAGACAGCAGACAATATCAAAACATTTACAAAAACAGGACAGGATGGTTCCAGTAAGTGTCCAAAATAAAACACCAGATGGCCTTTCAGTAGAATAAAAGGCACTAGAATTACCTGATACGGAATTCAAATCCCTAATACT
>NW_004444351.1:35457-37526 GCF_000243295.1 Trichechus manatus latirostris | reverse complement strand
AAGACAGGATCAGTGGAACTGAAGACAAACACTTGGATACAACTCTGTTTGAGGAAAAAGAAAAACAACAACAACAACAAAAAAAAAAAACAAAAACAGAAAAGACCCTGAGACTTATGTGGGATACAATCAAAAGCAAAAATATGCAAGTGATTGGAGTTCCAGAACAGGGAGAAAACAGAAAACACAGAGAGTATCATTCAAGAACTACTGAAAGAAAACGTCCCCAATGTCATGGAAGATGAAAAGCTGGCCATCAAGAAGTTCAATGAACCCCATATAGGAGAGACCCCAAAAGAAAATCACCAAGGCATATCATAATTACACTGGCCAACACCAAAGACAAACAAAGAATCCTGAGAGCAGCTTGTGAAAAACAAGAACTCACGTACAGAGCAGAAACAATAAGACTAAGCTCAGATTATTTGGCAGAAACCATGCAGGCAAGAAGACAATGTGATGACATACATAAAACCTTCAAAGAAAAAAATTGCCAACCAAGAATAATATGTCCTGCAAAACTCTCGTTCAACTATGATGGTGAAATTAGGACATTTCCAGATAAACAGAAATTAAGGGAATATGTAAAAACCAAACCAAACTTACAAAAATTATTAAAGGGAGTCCTTCGACCTGAGAACAAACAACTTCAGCTCACAGGCTGAATCTAAGACACAGGGTCATAGAAGCCAGATACCAATCTAGGAAATGAACTCTCAAGGGCTATCTAAAACCAAAAGAAATACAACAGAGAATCAGAGCGGTTAATCTGTAAATGACAACAACATCAGAAAAATAAAAGAGGTAACAAACAGCCTAGATATAGAACCTTCTAAAGGAGAGGAAGGCAAGGCGATACCAAATAATAATCGGCTGCTTCAAACTTAGAAAGATAAGGGTAAAATTCATGGTAACCACAAAGAAAGTTAACAAAAATACTCATAAAAATAAAGAGGAAAAACAAAAAGTCTCAGTAAAAACAAAACCTACAAAAACAAAAGAAATGAAAAAAAAAATCCACAAACAAAAAGAATTCAGCAAAGGAGAGTAAGAAGAACAAAGAAAACATCAGCACCACAAAAAACAGCACTACCAAATGACTGCAACAAACTCACATCTATCAATAATTACACTGAATGTAAATGGACTCAATGCATCCATAGAGAGATGGAAAGTGACAGAATAGATAAAAAAAACAGGATCCATCAATATTCTGTCTACTAGAGAAACACCTTAGAAACAAAGACGCGAACTTATTAGAAATCAAAGGTTGGAAAAAAATACATCAAGCTAACAACTACCAAAAAAGAGCAGGAGTGGCAATACTAATCTCAGGTAAGATAAACTTTAAAATATAATCCACCATAAAAGACAAAGAAGGACACTATATAATGATTAAGGGGATGATCTATCATGAAGATATAACCATAATAAACATCTACACACCCAATGACAGGGCTCCAAAATACTTAAAACAAACTCTAACGACACTGAAAAGAGAAATTGACAGTTCCACAATAATAGTAGGAGACTTCAACACACCACTCTCAGTAAAGGACGGAACAACTAAGAAGAATCTCAGCAAAGATAAAGAAGACCTAAAGGTCACATTCAGCCAACTTGACCTCATAGACATATATAGAACACTCCATCCAACAGCTGCAAAGTACCCATTCTTTTCCAATGCACATGGAACATTCTCCAGAATAGACCAAATCTTAGGCCACAGAGCAATCCTTAACAAGATCCAAAACGTTAAGATAATTCAAAGTATCTTCTTTGACTACAATGCCATCAAGGTAGAAATTAACAACAGAAAGAGCAAGGAAAAAAAATCAGGTACATGGAAACTGACTAATACCTTGCTTACAAACCACTGGGTAATAGAAGAAATCAGAGATGGAATCAAAAAATTCCTAGAATCCAAAGAGAATGAAAACACATCATATCAAAGGCAGTCCTCAGGGACAATTTATAGCAATAGATGCACACATCAAAAAAGAAGAAACAGACAAAATCAAAACATTAACTACAGAACTCAAACAAATAGAAAGAGAACAGCAAAAAAA
>NW_004444351.1:14210-31353 GCF_000243295.1 Trichechus manatus latirostris | reverse complement strand
CATAAAACAATATGTGTACTGACTGTTTAATGAGAAACTATTTGTTCTGTAAACTGTCAACTAAAGTACAATAAAAAATAAAAAATAAACTTTTTTTCATTGGACTGTAGGTGATTTACAGAATAAATAGTTTCTAATTAAACAGTCAGTATACAGATTGTTCCATGACAATGGTCAGCAACCCCACAACGTGTCAACACTGTTCCTTCTCTACCCTGCGTTCCCCATTACCAGCCCTCGTGTCTCCTCCTGCTTTCTAGTCCTTGTCCCTGGACTGTTGTGCCCCATTAATCTCATTTTGTTTTATGGGGCTGTCTAATCTTTGGCTGAAGGGTGAACCTTGGGAGTGACTTCACTACTTAGCCAAAAGGGTGTCCTGGGACCATACTCCGGGGTTTCTCCAGTCTCTGTCAGGCCAGTAAGTCTGGTCTTTTTGTGTGAGTTAGAATTTTGTTCTACATTTTTCTCCAGCTCTGTCCAGGACCCTCTGTTGTAATCCCTGTCAGAGCAGTCAGTGGTGGTAGCTGGCATCATCTAGCTGTATTGGACTCAGTCTGGTGGAGGCCGTGGTAGTCGTGGTCCATTAGTCCTTTGGACTAATCTTTCCCTTGTATCTTGTTTTCTTCATTCTCCCTTGCTCCCTAAGGGGTAAGACCAGTGGAGTATCTTAGATGGCTGCTCACAGGCTTTTAAGACCCCAGACACTACTCACCAAGGTAGAATGTAGAACATTTTCTTTATAAGCTGTGTTATACCAGTTGAGCTAGATGTTCCCCGAGACCATGGTCCTCACAGCCCTCCACCCAGCAATTTGGTTCCTCAGGGAGTTTGGATGTGTCTATGGAGCTTCCATGATCTTTCCTTGCACAAGTTGTGCTGGTTTCCCCAGTATTGTACAAGAAGTGCACTACACTTTGATAGCCACTGATACAAGGTATAAGCAGGATGTAATTTAGCTGTTGATAATAGCTTCCATTTGTAATGCATTGATAACTTCTACTTTTCTCTTTTGCTAAACAGAATATTAAACGTTGTTTGTAAACAACTTGAGAATGTCCTATTTTTTATTTCACATACCTGGTTCTAATCAGGGTATTAAATATCTGTTATAAGTGCTTTATTATTTAAGAAGAATTTTCCAGGACAGACATGTTCATAGAAAATGGAAACCTATTTCAGTGACTGCAATTTTAGTTGGAAGTTTTTCTTCATGTCAAATTTTAATTAATCTTCTGTGATTTTTAGTGTATTACTACTTGATCTGTTATCAAGAAACAGTTTTTTTTTTCAATTACTATTTTGTTGTTGTTGCAATTTTATAATAGGCTAACTGAGGCTCCAAAAAATCAAACCTGTTCCCATTGAGTGGATTCTGAGTAGAACCGCCCCATAGAGTTTCCAAGGATCAGCTGGTGGATTTGAACTGCCAGTCTTTTGGTTAGCAGCCTGAACTCTTAACCTCTTCGCCACCAGGGCTCTAACGGAGGCATAGATACTGCAAACAAAAATTCAGGATTTTCTCATTTTGGCCTGACTCTAAGTATTCTGAAAAATTGTCAAAATCTGTGTCTCAAATTATGGTTTTATAAATGTTATAGGGGCAAATGTGGGCATGTCAAATGCTTTAGAGTTCCACACTGATGCTCTGGGAAATAAATCATTTCTTCTCTTATTTCCCAAAAGGATATTTAGCCCATCATAGCACACACTTTCTGGGATGTTTGCCTTGCTCAGAACAATCTTCTCTGATGATCACCGCCCATGTCTGTGCTTAACAACTCTATAGCCATAGCCAGACCATGCTGGCTATTCTCTCCCAGGTATTAGGAATTGGGATTCAAATATACGAGTCAGTCTCTGCTGGAAGCTGGAGCTGAGAATGTGAGAATTCAGGAGCTATGGAGCCCAGAGAAGAGAAAGCCAGTTATTAGAAAGAGGTGGTAACCCAGAAGTGTAAAAATAAAAATAAAAATAAAAATGGACAAGAGAACATGGAGAGAAAGAGAAGAAAAGATTCAGCAATTTCGATAATTCCTGACAGTTTTCTGGTTCTTGATTCTAACCTTCCGTATCATCTAAAAAATGTCTTGTCTTATTTGAAATGCCCCTTTATTCTATTGAAAAACACACACTTTCTTTCACTCTCTCTTTTTGCTTTGGTTAAATTTGAATAAAATTCTATTATTTTCAACTCAAAGTGCCTTAATTAAGATTGTTGTTAGTTGAAGTTGAGCTGGCCCCTGATTCATGGTGTCCCATGTACAACTGAAAGAAACACTGCCCAATCCTGTACCATCCCACCACCAGGCCTTTCTTCCTAGTCTGTCTTAGTCTGAAACCAGCATCATAGCAACACACAAACCTCCACTGACAGATGGGTGGTGGCCAGGCATGAGGCGGATTGGCCAGGCGTGAGGCGGATTGGCCAGGCGTGAGGCGGATTGGCCAGGCATCTAACCCGGGTCTTTCACATGGAGGGTAAGAACCGTACCACTGAACCACCAATGCCTCTGATTAAGATTACAGCCAGTTAAGCAGCAGGAGAGCAATGTGACAGACCCTGAAATTAGTCCCCAAACTGAAGTTGTTGTAACTATCAAACCATTAGGGAATAGTGGCTGAAAAGTTACTAGTATTGTCCTGTGCTAAACATAATCAAATCCTATCTGCTTCCCTTCAGTTATAAAGAGAACAGCAAAACGTCATTTCTGTATCAATGACGCGGAGGGCTAGGAAGGAAGGAAGGCTGCCTTGTGTTAGTCAAAGGGGTTTTCTTCAGCGCTCTCAGCACGGGGTGGAGACAGGACCATGGACTTTGATTAGAGGAACTAAAGTTTGAATTGTGGCTAAGTCGCTTACTAGCTCTGTTACCTTAGATATTTTCCTCGGTTGCTCTTTTTCACAGGCATAGACTGCATGACTGTGGGAATTGTAAAGGGTCTAGTTCACCGTTCTCCCTCGGGAGCCCCCATCACCGCTATCAGGTTTTGGGTACAGCCTTTGTTCTCCACGCTTCTCTAACCTCGGCGACATCGTTAGAACAGGGGAGAGGAAACCTGTTCACGTTCGCCATTGAAGAAGCCTGTTTCTTGGAATTTCAACTCTGAATTTACTTTTAGTTTAGTGTTATGGCCACCCAGTGGATTTCTTGGGCAGTGAAACTCAGTCGGAGAAATTGAAGGGATTATTGCTACTATCGTTTAAGTCTCCATCGTCATTGCGAGCGCCCTCTGCTGAGCACTAAAGAGATGGGGACAGGTGTTTCATTGTAGTTTGTAGGTTGAATGGAGTGCTGCATGCATAAATGAGATAGTTAATTATCCTCCTCCTTCACATCCTCCTTCCTCGACAATTTTCCAATATAAAACTACATCCCAAATAATCTGAATTTCAGGGCTGGCTAGTAGTAAATCTAAGATGAGAACTTAAAGTCTCCTGACTTCCAATCAAACATACACAATCGGATAATAGTTGCTTGCTTTTACAATTAGCTAATGATTGTTCCTTCATTATGAGGTGTTTTATAGGCAGGAGTTAACTGATCAGTTCACTGTGTTTACGTGTGTTCCTGCCCTCTTTTGCTCCATGTCCTGTGTGCTGCCCGTTCTCTTCCTTTAGAAGCATTTTCTTGACATTCTTTTTTTGTGGAAGTATTAAGTGACAGTCCAAGAGCTGGTCCCTATTCCCTGAAAACTCGTTGCAAAGGTTCACCTATGCGTATTCCTTCTACATCCTAAAATATCCCCCCACTTCTCTGATGCTATACAAATCGTGCTTCTTCTAGGCCCAGTTCAAGTCCTGCCTGTTTCATCTGAGGCTTTCTGGACACAACGGCCTTGCTTCTCCTTTAGGGCTCATATATACATATATAAATTTTATTGTGTTTTAGGTGGAAGTTTACAGTGTAAACTGATTTCTCATTCAAAAACGTATACACAAATTGTTTTGTGACCTTGGTTGTAATCCCCACAATGTATCAGCACTCTCCCCCTTTCCCTTTACACCCCAGGTTCCCTGTGTCCATTTGTCCAGTTTTCCTGTCCCTTCCTGCTTTCTCATGTTTGATTTGGGGCAGGTATCGCTCATTTGGTTTCATATACTTGAATGAACTAAGAAGCAGGCTCCTCACGTACGCGATTGTTTGTTTTATAGGCATGTCTAATCTTTGGCTGAGAGGTGGACTTTGGGAGAGGCTTCATTTCTTAGTTAGCAAGGTGTCCAGGGGCCATGGTCTTGGGGTTTCCTCCAGTCTCTGTCAGACCAGTAAGCCGGTTCTTTTTTTGTGAGTTTGAATTTTGTTTTCCATTTTTCTCCCACTCTGTCCAGGAAGCTCTACTGTGATCCCTGTTACAGCGGTCAGTGGTGGTAGCTGGGCACCATCTAGTTCTTCTGTGCTCAGGCTGGTGGAGGCTGTGGCTCATTAGTCATTTGGACTAATATGTTCCTTGTGTCTTTGGTTTTCTTCATTCTCCTTTGCTCCAAACATGATGGGACCAATAGATGTATCTTAGATGACTGCTCGCAAGCTTTTAAGATCCCACATGCTACTCACCAAAGTAGGATGTAGAACATATTCTTTATGAACTATGTTATGCCCATTGACCTAAATGTACACTGAGATCACGGTCCCCAGCTCTCAGCTCCAGTAACTCAGTCCCTCGAGGTGTTTGGGTGTGTCTAGGAAGCTTCTATGATTTTGCCTTGGTCAAGTTGTGCTAAATCCCCTATACTGTGTGTTGTCTTTCCCTTCACCAAAGTTAACGCTTATCTACTATCTAGTTAGTGATTTCCCATCCCTACCTCTCCCTTCCCTCATAACCATCAAAGATTGTTTTCTTCTGTGTGTAAACCTTTTCTAGGTTTTTATAATAGCAGTCTCATACAATATTTTCCTTTTGTGGTTGATTTATTTCGCTCAGCATAATGCCCTCCAGATTCATACTTCTTTTTTCTTCATTCTTTTTTTTTTCAGATTCATAATTTTTAATGTGTATTTTTCTTATTTTTCTGGCTAAACTGTAATCTCTTTGAAAGCAAAGATTATGTCTTAATTGTATTACTAAGAACACTTGAATTCCCAACATACACATGATTAATACAGTTTTTTGATCTATTGTGGGTCTTCCTGCTTTCTTTTCCCTCTTTCTATCACTTTTCCATTTTTCCAAGCAAGTAGAAGACAAAACACAAAACAAAAAAAAAACTTTGGTCTACTTTAGTTATCCTACTTTACCAGTTGCCATCTAGTCGACTTATATTCATGGTAACCCCATGAGTGTCAGAGTAGAACTATGTTTCATAGGATTTTCAATGGCTGATATTTCAGAAGTAGATCACCAGGCCTTTCTTCTGAGGCACTTGTAGGTGGACTTGAACTGTCACCATTTTGGTTAGCAACCGAGCACAGTAACCATTTGAACCACCCAGGGACTCTCCATTTTCCTCACGGGCTATAAAAATGGAAGCTTGAGATTGTCATGAATTGGTAGATACCTTCAGGGCAGGCCCTGAGTTTAGGCCTTACTACTCTTCCTGGATTTTTCCTTTCACTTTATTATTATAATTTTTGCCAGCTCAGTCATACATTTTAAAACATTTTTTCATGTTATATCTAGAATTATCAGTCCTTTGAATTGGGATGGTTGTTCTTGATTTACAAAATTATCACCCATTTAGGTAAATTTTAGCATCAGTTTGTCAAGTTCCTGGAAATATTCTTTTGGCTAGGGATTTGCCTGAATTTATAGAAGAATTCAGGAGAATTAACATCTTTATAATATTTGTGATTTTTATTCTTACACATTATTTATCATTTCATTTATTTACATCTTCATTTTTGTCCTTCAGTAACATTTACATTTTTTTTTTCAGATGGTAATTCTATGTTTAATATTTTGAGGAACTTCCAAACAGTTTTCCACAGTAGTTAGACTATTTTACATTTCCATCAGCAAGGGATGAGGGTTTCAATTTCTCTACGTCCTCTCCAACACTTACTTTTTGTTTTTCTGATAATAGCTGTCCTAAGTGGGTACGAAGTGATACCTCATTGTGGTTTTGATTTGCATTTCCCCAATGACTAATGTGTAAAAATGGCATGGGGGTGGCGTCTGACTTCCTCTAACTTCACGAAGGGGAAGGAGAATCAAGATCAACCGCCCAACGCAGATTCCTATGAGGCGGAGGTCAGACATGCCTCCTTTCTCTGCTCTGAAATTGGCTCTCTCGTAAGCCTAGTGGGATGGCAAAACCGACCAATACCCTTGGTGGACCACAATTACCTTATCTGCACAATCCCACTCAATCATTTAGGTGGGCGTTACAAGACCACAGCAAGAAAGGCCACACAGAAGCGATCCATCGCACTACAGCTTGTGTATCTTCTTTGGAGAAAAGTCTATTTAAGTCCTTTGCCCAAGTTTTAATTGGATTGTTTATCTTTTTTTTTTTTTTTTTTAACCGTAGTACACATGTTGTTTTATGACATTGGTTAACAACCCCACAACATATCAACACCATTTCAACAATTTCTGCATGCAACCTTTACATTTTTGTCCTTTAAAGTTCTTCCATGGCAGTTTTGTAAATTGTTTTTTTTTTTAACTTACATTTTCTATTGGTCATTGCTGTATTTAACAACCAACACTAGTGGTTATCATTGTTAACTGCTGTGGAGGTAGCCCCGACCCATGGTGATTCTGTTGCACAGTGCAACGGAACATTGACTGCTCCTCTGCCATCCCCATGATTGGCTGTAAATCGGATGATTGTTATCCATACTGTTTTCTTTGGCTGCTTTTTGGAGGCAAATCGCCAGGCCTTTTTTCCTAGTCTGTCTTAGTCCAGAAGTTCCACTGAAACCCGTTCAGCATCAGAGCAATAAGAACCCCTCCACTGACAGATGGGTACTGGCTGTTCTTGAGGTGCATTGGCTCAGGATCAAGCCGGGGTTTCTCCCATATGAGGTAAGAATTCTGTATGGAACCACTACTGCCCCATGTAATACTTATTATGTGCCTGGCATTATTTTAAATCATTTAACTTTTTTTTTTTAATCTGGCGAACTTGTTTATTAATTTGAATGGCTTTTCATTTGATTTCTCTTGACTTTTCAAGGAAATTGTCACCTATTGTTACTGACCCTTTCCTTGCTTTCTTTCTAATAGCTTTGTCTTTTATTTATTCATTCATTGCTTGTCCATTTGGTGCCTCTCTTTGATAACATTGCTTATTTCCTGTGCGTTTTGTTAGTCTTGCTTACAGGCTTACAGTTGCACTTGAAAAGCTTCTTCCCTGTTGGTGAATGCTCTTTTAATTCACTGTTACCTGCCTCCAGTATTGTCGTGGTGGTGGTTGGAATCTGCTAGTAGAGAATCTTCCAGTACAAAAATGAGGATTTTTTGGTTCCTTTTGGTGTCGCAGGCTACCTTGAACCCTCTCTTGCTTCTTGACCCGGTTATTCATAGTAACTTCTTCAGTCTGGAGGCAGATGCAGAACTGTTTATTGTTTGACTCTCTCTCTCTGTCTCTGTGTTCGCATATACGTGGGGAAGAAGGGCCAACGGGCCTGACAACTTGACGTTCCGTCTCTAAGCAGTCACTCTGATGATTGTCCTTGGCCACTGACTCCTCTTTATTTTAATGATGAGTTCATGAATCCCGAGAACTAATATCACCCAAATCAGTCATCTTGGCAGGCATCTATCTTTGTGTCAAGATTTTCCTCCTCACTTCACTATCCTCTAGACAAACACAAACATTTCTGGTTTTCTATTACTATTAGTATTTTTTTATTGTTGCAATTTAAGTGAAAGCTTAAAATTCAAGTTAGTGTCTCAAAGACAGATTTACACACACACTGTTATGTAACCCTAATTGCTCTCCCCATACTGTGACAGCACACTCCTCCTTTCCTCCCCAGATTTCCCGTGTCCGTTCAACCAGCTCCTGACCCTCTCTGCCTGCCCATCTCACCTCCGGACAGGAGCTGCCCATTTTTTCTAATTATTATTATTTTTTTTATTGTACATTTCTGGTTTTCTAATGACAGTCTTTTTTTCCAGTGTGGTTAAGGATTTATTATTTATTTTTTAGTTCCAAGATATGTTGTGAGGTGGAGTTCGTTGCATTTATTCATTCCATTGTATTGATCTAATCTTTGCTAATACCTACTTATTAATTACTAATGCCTGCTTAATAATTGTTTTTTGTATTTTTAGCTGTTTTTATTGGCTTAACTGCTAGTAAAATATAGATTCATGATACCAATAAGGAAAGAATTTTTGTATTCAGCAGTCTCTGAAGAGATCAGAGAAACACAGACTAATAAAAATGAGTAACTATCATAAGTCCTTCTATATAAATCCACATCATCTTCCATTTCTCTAATACATTCACAAATTACAGCACCTAATTCTTTTAACAAACTTAAGGTAATTATTGTAATTTCAAGCTGAGAAACATAGGTCCAAGGATTAACTGATATTCACACTATTAGTATGTAGCAGAGAAAGACTCAATTCCCAGGGTAGTATAGTAGTTAAAAGCACAAAATCCACAGCCAGACAGGCTGGGTTCAAATTTTACCTGATTACCTACTAGTCGTGTGACCTTTGGAAATTTATTTAACCTCCCCATTTCTCAGCTTCTTATCTATAAAATGTTATTAATTATGGTATTTCCTTCAGAACTGTAGCAAAGATTAAATTTAAAGAGCTTAGAAAACAGTATATCACGGCCCCAATTATGCCTTCCCACCAATCTGCAAAAAAAGGAGCTTAGAACAGTTCCAATCACATAGCATACACTCAATAAATAGTTGTCGTTGTTATTATTATTGCTATTATTTTGACCTCATGATAGTGTTCTTTCAAGATCCCTCGGTGAGGCAAAGAGTTTGCGCTTGGCTACTAATCAAAAGGTTGGTGGTTTGAACCCAACCAGTAGTGCCACAGAAGAAAGGCCTGCTGATCTGCTTCCATAAAGATTACAGCCAAGAAAACCCTATGGATCAGTTCTACTCTGTAACACATGGGGTCTTCACGAGCTGGAACTGACTCTGTGACAACGGGCTTGGTTTTTAGGTTTTTAATAGCATTCTTTCACCACATTATATAATTGTAGATAAGACCAATTTTAAAGATCCTTTTGAATTTAGGAATAAGATCAGATAAAAATAGAACTCTCCAAAAGTCTAAATATACACAAACACACACATGTAAATACATATATGTGTGTGTGTGTATATATGTGTGTAATGTGTATATATATATGAAAACACTTGTCTGTCAGTTTGTTGTACTTCGGTGGCTTGCATGTTGCTGTCATGCTGGAAGCTATGCCACCAGTATTTCAAACACGAGCAGGGTCACCCATGGCAGACAGGTTTCAGCGGAGCTTCCAGACTAAGACAGACTAGGAAGAAGGACCTGTCGATCTACTTCCAAAGAGAATTGGCCAGTGAAAACATTATGAATGGCAGCAGAACACTGTCTGATATAGTGCTAGAAGATGTGTCCCTTGGGTTGAAAGGCACTCAAAATACAACTGGGGAAGAGCTGCCTCCTCAAAGTAGAGTCGACCTTAATGACATGGATGGAGTCAAGCTTTCAGGACCTTCATTTGCTGATGTGGCACGACTCAAAATGAGAAAAAACAGCTGCGAACATTCATTAGCAATTGGAACATGGAATGTACGAAGCATGAATCAAGGAAAATTAGAAGTTGTCAAAAATGAAATGGAACGCTTGAAGATAGATATCCTAGGCATTAGTGAGTTGAAGTGGACTGGTATTGACCATTTTGAATCCAACAATCATATGGTCTACTATGCCCAAAATGACAAATTGAAGAGGAATGGCATCACATTCATTGTCAAAAAGAGCATTTCAAGATCTATCCTAAAGTAAAATGCTGTCAGCGATAGGTAATATCTATACGCTTACAAGGAAGACAAGTTAATGCAACTATTACTCAAATTTACTTGCCAACCACTGATGACAAAGATGAAGAAATTGAACATTTTTACCAACATGTGCAGTCTGAAATTGATCAAACATGAAATCAAGATGCATTGATAATTATTGGTGATTGAAATGTGAAAGTTGGAAACAAAGAAGAAGGATCAGCAGTTGGAAAATACGGCCTTGGTGAATAGAAACGATGCCGGCGATCGCATGATAGAATTTTGCAAGACCAACAACTTCTTCATTGCAAATATCTTTTTTCAACAACATAAATGGTGACTATACACATGGACCTCACCGGATGGAATACACAGGAATCAAATCGACTACGTCTGTGAAAAGAGACAATGGAGACATTCAATACCATCAGTCAGAACAAGGCCAGGGCTGACGGTGAAACAGACCATCAATTGCTTATATGCAAATTCAACTCAAATCTGAAGAAAATCAAAACAAGTGCACAAGAGCCAAAGTACAACCCTGTGTATATCCCACCTGAATTTAGAGATCATCTCAAGAATAGATTTGATGCCTTGAACACTAATGACCAAGGACCAGACAAGTTGTGGGATAACATTAAGGACATCAAAAACACGAAGAAAGCAAAAATTCATTAAAAAGGCAGGAAAGAAAAATAAGACCAAAATGGATCTTAGAAGAGACTCTGAAACTTGTTCTTGAACGTAGAGTAGCCAAAGCAAATGGAAGAAATGAAAACCCTATGGATCACAACACAAAGAATGTTTGCCCTTGTTTTATTGACTATGCAAAGGCATTCCACTGCGTGGATCATAACAAATTATGGATAACATTGAGAAGAATGAGAATACCAGAACACTTATTTGTACTCAAGTGGAACCTGTCCATAGGCCAAGAGGCAGTCATTTGAATAGAACAAGACAATCCTGCATGGTTTAAAATCAGGAAAAGTGTTCATCAGGGTTCTATCCTTTCACCATACCTGTTCAATCTGTATGCTGAAACAAATTTTCAGAGAAGCTGGACTATATGAAGAAGAACGGAGCATCAGGATTGAAGGAAGACTCATTAGCAACCTGCGATATGCTTCTTTGAATTCAAAGATTTATATATACCCTTTGCTCCATTCTTTCATTCAAAACTGATAAATTTCTATCATAGCCCTTTGAGAATTGGTGGGTGTACAAAAATAATCAGTGCTCTATTACTTATCCCTGGACGCTGAACTAAGTCCCTCCAGGGCCCCAAAACATAAGAACAGGACATGGCGTCATCATCCTTGTAACGTTTCTGACGTGGGTTATTAGTGACTGACAGTCTCTTTCTCAATGATATATGATGCTCCCTCATTATGAGTGTTTTCCGTCACAGGATTTAGAAAAGACTACTGATGCAGATTTTCCCAGTGTTTTTGAGACAGGCAGGCGAGCTAGATGTGTCAGGAAAGGTAAAGTACACAAGTCAATAACACTAGGTGGAACAGAAAGAGAACTACTAACAGCCACAAAAGGCTGTCCTAGTTGAGACAGGAAGTTTCTCAAAGAGCTTGATACCATTCAGAGTTTATTGAGTATAGTTAGGCTTCTGTCCCTACCAAAAAATAAATAAATAAGTTGCCATCATGTTGATTCTAACTCACAGCACACCTATAGGACAGAGTACAAATGCCCCATAGTACTTTGAAGGCTGTAATCTTTACAGAAGCAGATTGCCACATCTTTCTCCCTCAGAGTTGTTGGTGGGTTCGAACTGCCAACCTTTCGGTTAACAGCCAAACGCTTAACCACTGCTCCACCAGGCTACTTTCTGTCCCTACGTACAGGGTTAAATAGCTAAAATTCATCTTGCATTTTTTTCTCTTTATGCATATAACCACACAGAGCTTCTGAAAGATTCTTCAGGGCCTTCCACTGTCCAACATATTCTTTCAATAAGATAATAGAACAGTAAGAGGACTGTGATTATTTTTTTCCTTTTTTTTTTTTTCTGAGTTGATTCCGACTCAGGACAGAACTGTAGGACAGAACTGCCCCATAGGGTTTTTTTCTTTCTTTTTAAAAACTTTTGTTGTGCTTTAGGTAAAAGTTTATAGCTCAAGTTATTTTCTCATTCAAAAATTTATACACATACTGTTTTGTAACGTCAGTCACAATCTCAGCAATGTGACAGTGCTCTCCCCTTTTCTACACGGGGATCTCCATGTCCATTTGTCCAGTTTTCCTGTCCCTTCCTGCCTTCTCATTTTGCTTTTGGGCAAGGGTTACCCATTTGGTCTCGTATACATATACATATATACATAGATTTTGAGTGTACATTTTTACAAAATCTATTTGTACTTTATATGAAGGTTTACAGAGCAGACTAGTTTCTCATTAAATAATTAACACACATATTGTTTTGTGACATTGGTTGCCAACCCCACAAGATGTCAACACTCTCCCTTTCTCGGCCTTGGGTTCCCTATTACCAGCTTTCCTGTCCCCTCTTGCCTTCTAGTCCTTGCCCCTGGGCTGATGTGCCCATTTAATCTTGTTTTGTTTTATGGGCCTGTCTAATCTTTTGCTGAAGGGTGACCCTCAGGAATGACTTCATCACTGAGCTATAGGGAGTCTGGGGGCCATATTCTTGGGGTTTCTCCAGTCTCTGTCAGACCAGTAAGTCAGGTCTTTTTTTTTTTTTTGGTGAGTTAGAATTTTGTTCTACGTTTTTCTCCAGCTTTATCTGGGACCCACTATTGTGATCCTTATCAGAGCAGTCAGTGGTGGTAGCCGGGCACCTTCTAGGTGTGCTGGACTCAGTCTGGTGGAGGCTGTGGTAGTTGTGGCCCATTAGTCCTTTGGACAAATCTTTCCCTTGTGTCTTTGGTTTTCTTCTTTCTCCCTTGCTCCAGATGAGGTGTGGTCTTGGGTACTTGATTGAGCCAAGAAGCACGTTCACGTTCCTTCTGTGTGTTACTGTTTGTTTTATACTCCTGTCTAATCTTTGTCTGAAAAGTGGGCTTCCGGAGTGGTTTCAGTTCTGAGTTAGCAGGTTGTCCAGGGGCCATAGTCTCGGGGGTGCCTCCAGTCTCTGTCAGACCAGTAAGTCTGACCTTTTTTTGTGAATTTGAATTTTGTTCTACATTTTTCACCTACTCTGTCTGGAACTCTCTATTGTGATCCCTGTCAGAGTGGCCATTGGTGGTAGCTGGGCACCTTGTAGCTCTTCTGGGCTCAGCCTTGTGGGGGCTGTGGTTCATGTGCTCCTTTAGCCCTTTGGACTAATATTGTCACTATGTCTTTGGTTTTCTACATTCTCCTTTGCTCCTAATTGGATGGGACCATTAGAAGTATCTTAGGTGGTGACTGGCAAGCTTTTAAGACCCCAGATGCTACTCACCAAGGTAGGATGTAGGACATTTTCCTTATAAACTGTAGTATGGCAATTGACCTAGAGGTCCTCTGAGACTATGGTCCCCAATCCTCAGCCCCAGTATCTCTGTCCCTGAAGGTGTTTGGATGAGTAGAACTGTGATTATTTTTGTTAATTTTATACTTTGTTGCTTAAAAAGGAGCCCTGGTGGTGTAGTGGTTAAAGCGCTTAGCTGCTAACTGAAAGATCAACGGTTGGAACACATGAGCTGCTCCATGGGAGAAAGATGTGGCCGTGTGCTTCTTTAAAGATTTACAGCCTTGGAAACCCTATGGGGCAGTTCTATTCTGTCCTATAGGGTTACTATGAGTCATTATGTGTCAGAATTGACTCTAAGCAGTGGGTTTGGTTGGGTTTTGGGTGCTTAAAAGGATTAGAATTTTGAAAGCAAACTCTCTCCTGAGCTCAATACTAATTTACGTCAGGAGGCAGGGCCAAGATGGCGGAGTAGTCAGACTCTTCCGGTGGACCCTCTTACAACAAAGACCTGAAAAAACAAATGATTCGATTATATATGGCAATCTGGGAGCGCTGAACATCAAAGGCAGACTTGAGGAACTGGACTGAGTAGCAGGGGGAGGGAGAGACAGTTTGGAAGCAGTGAGGAGTTGCCAGACCTGACCCGGCGAGAGCCTGAGCCCTTCAGGCTTGATCAGCTCAGGGGGAGCGGTGAGGCAGGCAAGCCGTGGTGCTCAGGAGGTGTATTCAGCAAGGGGAGAGACCCAGCTGCTGAGAGTCTACTCAGCCACCCAGAACCAGTGAGAAGCAGCCCTCGATCGCTGAAAGATAAATAATTGCGTATGGCCTACTGCGGAAAAAAAAAAACCCCCCTTAGGGAAAAAACCTCTCTCCCATTTACCTCCCCACTCCCTGCTCTGCACTGGGTCCCAGACCAGCTTCAGCAATTGCCAAGTCCCCTGGGCTGGAAGTAGGATCCATCACATGCCTGGAGCCATTCTCCCTGCCTTGGAGAGTGAACAAATTAACAAACAGGGGAAAAAATAAACTGCCGCCTTCCCTAAGCCAGGAACTCAGGGTAGGCACAGCTCCTTTGCCTAGGCACAGGCATAAGGGATCCATGGACTTTAAGTGCCTTTCCCCCTGCATAGACTTGTGTGGGCCCATCTCAACAACATAGGCCCTCATTACTGGCAGTACAACAGGGTATATACCAGAACTCTAACTTCAACTGTTTCAGCTATGAAGTGGCAGGTTCTTGACATTTGACACTGCTCTGCCCATTAAGCAGGGTCTTCACCTACCCAAATCAGGGGTATGAGGACTGGTGGGTCCACCCACGCCACCGAGCCACCTGTGATAGGGGCCCATGAATAAGAGGTGCCCCCCAGTTCTTACAGCCAACAGCATTAGGTGCTCATAGTCCAGCTGCAAAACCCACCCACCTACACACTCTAGGGAACAAGGACACGCCTTCCTCCTGGACATTCGGGGGGTGCCATCAGCCCCCTGCCTTGCTCAGTGTGTGTCTGCCTGCTGCAGCCAGATGCTTGTGCCTACATCAATCAGCCATGCCTGTCTAGGACTGTAAGTGAGAGCTTACACCAAACACTTGGTGGCTATCTACCTGAGCACCGGAGCTGAATCCATACAGGAAGAGCAGGCGGACTTCTGAGCTCACATACCTAGTAACAGATCTAACCACCTGGTGACAGAACATTAGAACCTCAAAGGTGCCAGTAATCAAACTAACTCATATAAGCAGCCTATTTGGGCATATCAAAACAAAACAAGAAGCTAGGACACAGTAAGCAAACATAAAATAAATAAATACAGTAACTTACTGATGGCTCAGAGACAACAGTCAATATCAAATCACATAAAGAGGCAATCCATGATGGCTTCAGCAAGCTCCCAAAATAATCTAGAAATTTTCCAGAGGAGGAAAATTGCTTGGAATTACTGGAGGCAGAATACAAAAGATTAATATACAGAACTCTTCAAGAAATTAGGATGGAAATTAAGCAAAATGCAGAACACGCAATAGAGGAAATTAAAAAAATTAGATAAGAGCCTAATGAAAAATTTAACAGGCTGCAGGAATCCATAGAGAGACAGCAATCAGAAATCCAGAAGATTAACAATAAAACGTCAGAATCAGACAACTCAATAGAAAGTCATAGGAGCAGAACTGAGGCAATGGAAGTCAGAATTAGTGAAATTGAAAATGAAGCACTTGACACCAACTTATTTGAGGAAAAATCAGATGAAAGGATTTAAAAAAAATGAAGAAACCCTAAGAATTATGTGCGACTCTATCAATAGGAATAACCAACAAGTGATTGGAGTATCAGAAAGGGGGGGATAACAGAAAATACAGAGATAATTGTTGGAGATTTGTTGGCAGAAAACTTCCCTGATATCGTGAAAGATGATAAGATATCTATCCAAGATGCTCATCGAACCCCACGTAAGTTAGATCCCAAAAGTAAGTCATCAAGGCATATTATAATCAAACGTGCCAAAACCAAAGATAAAGAGAGAATTTTAAGAGTGGCTACGGATAAATGAAAAGTCATCTACAAAGAAAAGTCAATAAGAATAAGCTCCGACTACTCAGCAGAAACCATGCAGGCAATAAGGCAATGGGATGACATATATAAAGCCTTGAAGGAAAAAAACTGCCAGCCAAGAACTATATAACCAGCAGAACTGTCTCTCATATATCATGACAAAATCAGCATTTTCAGATAAACAGAAGTTTAGAGAATTTTCAAAAACCAACCAAATTACAAGAAATACTAAAGGGAGTCCTCCGGTTAGAAAAACGATAACAGCAGATAACAAACCAAGTCTAGAACACAGGACAGAGCAACCAGATGTCAACCCAGATAGGGAAGTCACAAAAGTAAGTCAAAGCTAAAAAACTGAAAATAGGGAAACAGATGTTAATATGTAAGAGATGACAACATTAAAACAAAAAAGAAGGACTTAAAAAATGTAGACGTAGATTTTTCATATGGAGAGGAAGTCAAGGAGATATAAAGAAATAAAAGACTGGTATCAACTTAGACAAATAGGGGTAAATATTAAGGTAACCACAAAGGAAACTAACAATCCTACCAGTCAAAATAAAAAACTAGAAAAATATAAAGACTCAGCAAACACAAAATCAACAACAATGAAAAAGATGAAAAGAAAATACATAAAGAAAAACGACTCAGCACAGAAAATTAAGTGGAACAAAGAAACTGTGAACAACACACAAAAAAAGACATCAAAATGACAGCACTAAACTCATACCTATCAATAATGACACTGAATGTAAATGGGCTAAATGCACCAATATAGAGACAGAGAGTGGCGGATTGGATAAAAAAACACAATCCGTCTATACGCTGCTTACAAGAGACACACATAAGACTTAAAGACACAAATGAACTAAAACTCAAAGGATGGAAAAAAATATATCAAGCAAACACCACAAAAAAAAGAGCAGGAGTGGCTGTATTAGTCTCTGACAAAATAGACTTTAAATTAATATCCACCACAAATGATAAGGAAGGACACTATATACTGATTAAAGGGTCAATACACCAGGAGGACATAACTATAATAAATATTTATGCACCCAACGAAAGGGCTCCAAAATACATAAAACAAACTCTAACAGCACTGAAAAGAGAGATAGACAGCTCCACAACAGTAGTAGGAGACTTCAACACACCACTTTTAGTGAAGGACAGAACATCCAGAAAGAAGCTCAACAAAGACACAGAAGAGCTAAATGCTACAATCAACCAACTTGATCTCATAGAATTATACCGAAC
>NW_004444351.1:0-14110 GCF_000243295.1 Trichechus manatus latirostris | reverse complement strand
GGGGTGCAGAACTCAAATTCTAGTAAGAAGACCAGACTTAGTGGTCTGACTAAGACTGGAGGAAGCTGGAAAGCATGGCCCCTGGATTCTCTATCAGCCCAGAACTAAAACAATTTCCGAGGCCAACTCTTCAGACAGGGATTAGACTGGACTGTGGGACATGAAGTGATACTCATGAGGAGTATGGCTCTTAGCTCAAGTAGATACAAGAGACTAAATGGGCAGGTTCTGTCCGGAGGTGAGACAGGAAGGCAGAGAGGGTTAGGAGCTGGTTGAATGGACATAGGGAATCAGGGGTGGAAAAGAGAAGTCTGCTATCACAGTATAGGGAGAGCAATTAGAGTCGCATAACAATGTATGTATAAATTTCTGTATGGGGAAAAAATAAATAAATAAATAATCACATGGGGTCACCATGAGTTGGAATTGACTTGATGGCAATTTTTTTTTAATTGAAATTTGAGACAGAGATTTGGCTTATTTTGAATAACATGTCTAATAGTTAACTGAATTAGTCAATAAACGGACAATTTCTGGTTGATATACAGATAATCCCTTGCTTATGATGTACTCGAGTTACAACAAACCACAATTAGGACCGTCTTTTTTTTTTTTTTTTTGGTACATTTTATCGTCAGTAATATGTACTACATACAATGTTACAGCGAGTAATTTGCTGATGTTATCATCCCAGATGTTCACTTGTGGATGTTCAAAGATCGGATTTATAAAGATACGAATAATAAAAGGCCGTAATAATGAAAATTACAAAAAAAGAGTATTCAACTTATGTCAGAACTGACTTATGATGGAGTCGTTGGAACAGAACTCCATCATAAGTCAGGGACTACCTGTACTTGTCACCTTAATCAATAAAAATAACGTTTTATAATCTTAAATAACTAATTTGGTCAAACAGCTGTTTTTTTCTACAGCATTTTATAGAGGTGACACTTTTCAATCTGTTAATTTTTAATCAGGTATGCATTTATTGAATATTATGTGGAGGATACAAAAGGGCAATAAGTTACGTGGCTTATTGTCCTCAAAGAACAGACAATCTTCATGGGAAAGTAAGGCTTGAGTACAGAAAATAAAGTATATAAAGAAGTACTAAACTCTAAATTTACTGCTAGACTTTATAGTTCCAACAAGTGATAACTTATCCTCAGGGACCTACAGGACTAAGGCAATAATTAAGTTAAAAGAGATTAAAAAGTGCCAGTCAAAATGGGCAAGGTGGAGTATACTTGTTTGGCTAACTCTTCCATAGCTAAGCTTGTAGCTATTTCAGTATGTTGTGTTATCACCATGAGCATGAAAAAAAAAAAAAGTTCTTGGAATACGATTGATAGTAACTTTTGTAGTGTATCATTGGAACGTCCCCCTCCATATAAATTTTGCTATTTAAAAAAGTTGTAATATATGTTCACCTAGAAAAAAATGTAACATAATGTAAATGTTAACATGATTTACAAGCTAATCTCAGATGTTATACAAAGTCTTCAACTAAATTTTAAATTACACACTTTGGTCTTAATAACTCATTATTCATTTATGTACTTTGTACTGCATATTTGGCATTATATTTTCTTTAAGTGTTTTATATTACTAAGAAAGAAGCTTAAAATAGGAAACCATGTAAAGAACAAACTGAAAATACCATGAAAATTGTTGCAATGAATCTCTAGAAATACAATAATGTATCTAGGGTCATTATGAGTCAGAGTCGATTCTATGGTACACGACAATAATGTAAATGTGAGTAGTATAGAACTTATAAAACCAAAAAGCCAAACCCACTGCCGTCGAGTCAATTTCCACTCATACAAAATCTATTTGTACTTACAGTGACCACAGTGTGGCAACCTAGCCTCATGTATAACCTAGTAAAACTAGAGCTAGATGCATAATCACAATATAAATAACTGGCTCAAAATATCGTAGGTGCTTTCCTCTAATACAATCATCACGGGAAATCAGAATTGAATTGTTAAGCTTGGTTGTGTACATATTTATTTTTCTCTGACTAATAGCTAGTTTCTCCCCTTCCCTTGGCAGCTTTCTTTGTCCCACAATCAAATCTTTCCTTATGTAAAAAGAAAAAGGAATCCTGCCTAACTCTCATGCTAGCTGTAGAAAAACTCCCTATCCAACTTCTTAAAATAATATCCTTCATTTGTATTAACCACTCTGTGACCTCTTTCAACCAATAGCAGTCTGATTCCAATGCCATCTCTATTATAACTAGCTCTCACTTTTCAAGGAACTCAGTGAGCTTCAGTGAGCTTGCATTTGATTCTGTTGTTTATCCCCTTCTTTTGTAAACTCTTCACGTCTGCCTTAGTGACATTACTCTCTTAAATGGTGGTGTTTCTATTTAACCTACTTTACTAGTTCTTTCCTAACCCCTTCTTTATATGGTAGCATCCTTCAGAACTTTATTCTGAGTCCTTGATTTATCTTTTCTAATCCATTCCTTTGACTTGAAATTATCTCATATACTTCAGATAATTCCTAAATCTGTATCTCTAATTATTATCTTTCTACTCAAACCTGTATGTTTATCTGTGAATATCTCACATCCTCCTCAACTAACCTCACTGTCCAAACTGGCTCCCCTTCCTCCATTTCCAATCCTAGGTAAAGACACCACCATTTATCCAATTGCCTAGAGCAGAGTTTACCTTCTATTTATCTTCCTCATCCAATCTGTTACGAAAATCCTGTTAAATAGATCTCCCAAATGTTTCTTGACTCTTACCTCTTTATTTACCAGGCTAGTAGGTTCAGATTCTTGTCATTTCTTGCTTGTATCTATAATGCTTTAACTCATCATCCTGCCTTCACCCATTCCTGCTGTATTTTACACTCCCATCTGTTGTCAGTTATTTTTCTAAAAGCCCATATCTGAACACGTTACTCATCTGTACTTAAAACTTTCAATGATTATTCATTGCCTAAAGCAAAATCCTTGGCATGTCTTATAATACTCTTCCCAATTCGCTCTTTTTTGGCCCTCATTTCTTACTACACCCCACTCTGTGGTAGAGTTACTTTGGATCCCTTCCTCCCCTCTCTCCTCTGTCTACATTTTTATGCATCTGTGCTTATTCCCATCATGTTCCCAACTCTTGCAAAAGGGAGTTTTAAGTTGAACTTAGTACTTGGTTGATTCTATGTATCATGTCCTAATATTTTTTCCTCCCTTTTCCTTAAAAAGTCAATTCCCACCAGCCAGTTTTACTTAATTGTTTAATTTCTACATATTTTTAAAAATATTTTTTGCTCTTTTGCCTCCAGTGGTTCCTATTCTAAGGTATAAGGTATAAGGACCAGTGGAGATTTCTATTTCCATACATTAAATTTTGTTAACTTCTTTATAGTTTCAAAGGAGTGTAGAATCATTGGGGCCCTGGTGGCACAGTGGTTAATAGCTCAGCCTCTAACCAAAAGGTCAGCAGTTCAAATCCACCAACTGCTCCTTGGTAAACCCTATGGGGGCAGTTCTACTCTGTATCAGGTTGCTATGAGCCAGAATTGACTTGGCGGCAATGGTTTTTTTTTTTTGGTGGAATCATTATAAAGTTTCTAATGCTTCTGGACATTCATTAATTACTCATAATATTTTTACTTGCATTTTAATAAAAAAAAAATCTGTAACCGAATTGACCTCATATAAAGCAGAGCACTATTCCACCTAGTACTGGTGAAAGTTTGATCACTGCGCCTTGTTTGGTGGTGTGAACAGACCAGATGTACAGTGTGTGAAAAAATTTGAAAACAACTGACTTATATAGATTAATGTTTACATAACCAGAGTTAAAGAATCAGAGACTCTTGTGATTGCAAGGAATTTTTAGGGATCTCCTTTCCTGCTTTGTTATTCTCTTTAGCAGTAATCTTTGTTTGATATGCTATATATTTGAACTAATTTATCTTTCTTTTTTAAAATTTTTTCTTTTATCTTTATCTTTCTTATTATCTATCTCACCCAGTCCATGAAAGCAAGATCTTTTTTTTTTTGGTCTTGTTTTGTTCAGTATACATATCCAGTACTGACAACTCTGGCATACACAGTAGGCACTCAAATATTTGTTAAAAATTAATAAATAAGTGAATGAAAGGTATCCACATCTGTTAATCATTAATAAATTTAGATTTCCTATACCATATTTTGGAGCCCTGGTGGTGTAGTGGTTAAGCGCTTGGCTGTTAACCAAAAGGTCGGCAGTTCAAATCCACCAGCCGCTCCCTGGAAACCCTATGGGGCAGTTCTTCTCCATCCTATAGGGTCGCTATGAGTCGGAACCAACCTGATGGCACCTAACAACAGCAGCAACATACCATATTTTAGTGAAGTCTACGTTTGAATACTTTTGGTGATAAAAAAAAACATATACGCTACAAAATGTTTTGTGACTCCTATATAAAAACCAAAAATCAAACCCACTGCCGTGGAGTCCATTCCAACTCATAGTGACCCTATATGGTTTCCAAGGCTATAAATCTCTACAGAAGCAGACTGCCACATCTTTCTCCCCTGGAGCCACTGATTTTTCGAATAGCAGTTGATCACTTTAACCACTGTGCCACCAGGGCTCCTCATATACATACCGAAAAAGCCAAACCTGTTGCCATCCAATCGATTCGAACTCATAGCAACCCTATAGGACAGAGTAGAACTGCCCTATATGATTTCCAAGGAGCAGCTGGTGGATTTGAACTGCCGACCTTTTGGTTAGCAGCGGTGGCTCTTAACCACTGCCCACCAAGGCTCCCCTTTATTATATGCTCGTATAATAAAAAACATATCTTTATTATACGCTTCTTGCTATATAGTCTCACACTTCCTTATTTTTTTTTTTTAACAGACTGAAGAGGCCAGGTTTGTGCCCCTTGGAATATTTTGAGTCTGGATCTTTTTTGGCAAACCAACAGAGTGGCACTGAAGTCTCAAGTAAAACTAAATGTAGACCCCATCCTGGCTAGCGGTCCTCTAAACAACAATCCAAAATTTCCATATATTGTTATGAGAAATCTTGTAAAAAGATGACGACTGTGAATTTGCTATGAAATGCTCTGGTACTGCTGGGTGTGGCTTGAGGTGCAAATATCCTTTGATGGTTGACCTGTCTTCAATCCATTTCCACAATTCAAGTTCTCCATAAGTATCAGGCAACGCGATTCCCCTCATTTGTTTCCTGACTCTCTCATCTTAAAACACCTTCTGTATCTTTTGTTTTATATTCTTCCAACCAAGCCTTATATTTGATATCCAGTTACAACCATGTTGTTGTTGTTAGGTGCTGTCGACTCGGTTCCAAATCATAGTGACCCTATGTACAACGGAATTAAGCACTGCCCGGTCCTGCGCCATCCTCACAATCATTGTTATTCTTGAGCCCATTGTTGCAGCCACTGTGTCTATCCATCTCGTTGAGGGTCTTCCTCTTTTTCGCTGACCCTGTACTTTACCAAGCATAATGTCCTTCTCCAGGAACTGGTCCCTTCTGATGACATGTCCAAAGTACGTGAGACATAGTCTTGTCATCCTTATTTCTAAGGAGCATTCTGGGAGTAGTTCTTCCAAGATAAATTTGTTCTTTCTTTTGGCAGTCCATGGTATATTCAATATTCTTCGCCAACACCACAATTCAAAGGGGTCATTTCTCTTCGGTCTTCCTTATTCATCCATAGTATAGGATTAATAGCTGGACAATGAATAAGGAAGACCAAAGAAGAAGTGATAACTTTGAATTATGGTGTTGGCGAAGAATACTGAATATACCGTGGACTAACAGAAGAATGAGCAAGTCTATCTTGGAAGAAATAGAACCAGAGTGCTCCTTGGAAATGAGGATAGAGAGACTTCATCTCACATGCTTTGGACATGTTATCAGAAGGGACCAGTCCCTGGAGAAGGACATCATGTTTGATAAGGTAGAAGATCAGCGAAAAAGAGAAGACCCTCCACCAGACGGATTGACAGTGTCTGCAACAATAGGCTCAAACATAGCAAGGATTGTGAGGATGGCACAGAACTGGGCAGTGTTTCATTTTGTTGTACATGGGGTTGCTATGAGTCTGAACTGACTCAACGCACCTAACAACAATAAACTTAATAGAACGTTCTGGAATTTAGACTACTTTCTCCCCGATGTATAAAAAGATGTGCTATCTCAGAAGAAATTCTGTGTATTCTACACCTAATTTCATTTATTTCTTCAATCAATTAACATTTACTGAATGACCACAATGTGTCAGGCACCGGAAATACAAAGACAAACAGGAAAGATACAACCTCTACACCCTTGTAGTTGATAATCTTAGCAATGTTCTTTAACATTCATTATGCAACCAGCAACAAGGGCTTTTTCTCTCCTTTATGTTCCCTACCACTCTCCTTTCTTCTCTACCAGTAAAACCAGTTGTCATCCCGTGGATTCTGACTCATGGCATCTCCATTGTGTCAGAATAGAACTGTGCTCCATAAGGTTTTCTTTTTCTGCCACACTGTTGGGTATGTTAATATTGTGGTCTTTTTTCTTCCTAAGAAGTATTCCATTCTATATATATAACACAATTTATGTATCCATACACCTACTCCTCACTGTCTCATTAGCCACCATCTCACATGTACGATAATAGTAAAAAATCTACTATCCAACTATTTGCACATTAACGATTTACATTTGACAGTAATGAAGGCTGAGGTGTGAGGCGAAAGTAATGCTGGCTGTGAAGATTAAAGTCTTGTGTCAACTTGACTGGGCCATGATTCTCAGTGGTTTGGCAGTTATGTAATGATGAAATTTGGCAGTTATGTAATGATGTAGTCATCCTCCTTTTGTGATCTGATGTGGTCATCCTTCATTTTTGCATAACATTAATTTTCACAGAATGACCTGGGCTTTGGAACCTAACCATGTCTGTAAATGAGGAGTGGCTGTCCTGTTTTTAATGGACATTTGGGTTGTTTTCCATTGTGGACTATTATGAGTAAAACTGCTGTGAACATTTTTGTTGAATCTTTTTGTGGACATAGGTTTTCACAAGAGTGGAAATTGCTAGATTGTAAAGTAAACGTTCAACTTTATTAGAAACTGCCAAAGAGTTTCTCAAAGTGGTTGTATATCATTTTAGAATCCTACCAGCAATGTATGAGAGTTGCTTCACACTCTCACCAACAGAGTATTGCCAGTAATATAGCATAGTGGGTTTTTTTAAAAATATAATTTTATTTTGTTGTTGTTGAGAATATACACAGGAAAACACACACCAATTCCACAGTTTCTACATGTACCATTTAGTGACATTAATAACATTCGTTGTGTTCTGTATCATTCTCACCCTCCTTTTCTGAATTGTTCCTCCCTCATTAACATAAATTCACTGCCCCTAAAGGTTCCTATCTAATCTTTCAAGCTGATGTTTTCAGTTTGATTCCATATAGGTAGTTCTTAAAAAAGCATAATGCTCAAGGCAGACATTTTTTACTATTTAAGCTAAACTATTGTTTGGTTTTAAGAAAGACTTCAGGAGATATTTTTGTTTTAAGGTTTAAAGGGTATCTCAGGGCAATAGTTTCAGGGGTTCATCCAACCTTCATGGCTCCAGGAAGTCTAGATTCTATGAGAATTTGAAATTCTGTTCTGCATTTTTCCCCTTTTGATTGGGATTATTCTATGGAATCTTTGATCAAAATTTTCAGTAATGGTAGCCGGGCACCATCCAGTTCTTCTGGTCTCATGGCAAAGGAGGCAGTTGTTCATGGAGGCAATTAGCCACACATTCCATATCCTCCACCTATTCCTACCTCTCCTTCTTCCTCTGTTGATCCAGCTGAATAGAAACCAATTGTAGTGCCTTGGATATCCACTTGCAAGCTTTTAATACCCTGAGAACTATGTATCGAACTAGGAGGTAGGACAGAAACACTCAACATGTTATTAGGCCAATTAACTGGGATGTCTCATGAGACCATGGCCCTAAACCTCCAAACCAAGAAGCCACATCCCATAAGGTTTTCAATGGCTAACTTTTTGGAAACAGATCACCAGGATTTTATTCTAAAGGCACCTCTGCGTTGACTCGAACCTCAAAAATTTGAGTTAGCAGCTGAACACGTTAACCATTTGCACCACCCAACGATTCCTCCTTTCTCCTCTAAGGCAGAAAGCCCAACTGAAAGTTAGAGATCAGTTTTCAACTCTTGACTGAATTATTTTCTTCTCTGTTTTTTTTTTCTCCCCAGCTACTGAGTAGAGAAATGGATTCAGAAGGAGACATCATTGAGATTTATTGTTAACTCTGCTTTGCCCAAATATTACCCTCTTAAGTGTTATTCTTAAAATACATATGTCATTAAAAGCTCAGCATCATCTATTTTTGACTGTTGTCTCATTTTGGGGTTTTAATATATTTCTGAGTTCTAAAGGTATTGGGAATAACTGAATTTGCAAAGCATATAGTCTCTGCAATCTAGGTGGGATCCTTGGGACCAATAGGGGTATCCACAAAGTTTCTTTAGAATATAGAGTCTAAGGGATTATGAGGTATTTTCAGAAGACACACATCTCAGTTTTCATCACCAAAATGCCCATAGATAACTGTGAAAATTCACATGCCATACTGGTTTTTTGTTTCTGTTTTGTCTTATGATGTAATTGGTGATAGTATAATCTTTCATTTTATATTGATCTAATCTTTTCACGTTTGCTTTGGGAACTATATGGAAGGATGGCATTTATAAATGCCAAGTCACTGGCATTTATTAATGTTCGTAAGTCACTGACATTTATTAATTTTCCTAAGTTAAAGCATGTAGTAAATCAGTGAGATACATGAGAGCCATCGCTTATGATGGCCACTTCAGTGTGTTAAATTTTCCCATTTGTGTAATTGGAAACTCATTAATTTAAGAAATATTTAATGAATGCCTGCCTTTTGCGCAGACATGCACTGTAATATGTCTTTAAAATTAATAAATCATAAGGTTAGTAGCTTGTATGAATTCAGAGAACAAAGAGATCTCTGGTATGTCATAGCTGGCTGTCTTGGCAAATGTCCTACTTTGTTCTTATATTTTACCCAACAATGAGCAAGAACAAACTCCTAAAAGAGAAAATTCTCTATTGATATGTTTCTTTCATGTTTTTTCAAGGAACTTTAAAATAACTATTTTGAACTCTAAATTAATTGTCTGTGGTTAGTATGGCATTCATAGTCATATTTTCCTAATGAGAATACAGAAAGAAAGAAAAAGAAAATTTGAGTTTACTAAAAGTTAGTGGCCAAACGCTCATATCTTAGCATTGTACTATGTTGTTCAAGACTGGCATTCAATGTATTTCTCCGCAGAGCTGCAGTTATGATTTCAATTAGGGAAGAAATCCTGTATTACTGAAGTGAAAGTGAGATTACAGCTGGGGTGATGAGATGAGGTTAATCTTGCTTATAGCCTCAAATTGGCCCTGTTGTTGTTGTTAGGTGCTATAGAGTTGGTTCCAACTCATAGTACAACAGAAGGAAACACTGCCCAGTCCTGCACCATCCTCACAATCGTTGTTGTGCTTGAGCCCATTGTTGCAGCCACTATTATCAATCCATCTCATTGAGGGTCTTCCACTTTTTCGCTGATCCTCTGCCTTACCAAGCATGATGTTAATGAGTCTTCCTCCAATCCTGATGCTGTGTTCTTCTTCATATAGTCCAGCTTCTCAGATTATTAGCTCAGCATATAGATTGAATAAGTATGTGGAAAGGATACAACCTTGACGCACACCTTTCCTGACTTTAAACCACTCAGTATCCCCTTGTTCTGTTCGAATGACTGCCTCTTGATCTATCTACAGATTCCTCATGAACACAATTAAGTGTTCTGGAATTGCCATTCTTCACAATGTTATCCATAATTTGTTATGATCCGCGTAGTAGAACGTCTTTGCCTTGTCAATAAAACACAGGTAAACATCTTTCTGATATTCTCTGCTTTCAGCCAGAATCCATCTGACATCAGCAATGATATCCCTTGTTCCATGTCCTCTTCTGAATCCGGCTTGAATTTCTGGCAATTCTCTGTTGATATACTGCTGCAGCCGCTTTTGAATGATCTTCAGCAAAATTTTACTTGCATGTGATATTAATGATGTTGTTCGATTATTTCCACATTCTGTTGGATCACCTTTCTTTGGAATAGGCATAAATATGGATCTCTTCTAGTCAATTGGCCAAGTAACTGTCCTCCAAATTTCTTGTCATAGACAAGTGAGCATTTCCAGTGCTGCAGCCATTTGTTGAAACATCTCAATTGGTGTTCTGTCAGTTTCTGGAGCCTTGTTTTTCACCAGTGTCTTCAGTGCAGCTTGGACCTCTTCCTTCAGTAACATCAGTTCCTGATCATATGCTACCTCCTGAAATGGTTGAACATTGACCAATTCCTTTTGGTATAGTGACTCTGTGTATTCCTTCCGTCTTCTTTTGATGCTTCCTGCGTCGTTTAATATTTTCCCTGTAGAATCCTTCACTATTGCAACGCGAGGCTTGAATTTTTTCTTCAGTTCTTTCAGCTTGAGAAATGATGAGTGTGTTCTTCCCTTTTGGTTTTCTAACTCTATGTTTTTTCACATGTCATTATAATACCTTACTTTGTCTTCTGGAGTCGCCCTTTGAAACTTCTGTTTAGCTCTTTTACTTCATCATTTCTTCCATTTGCTTTAGCTACTCGAAGTTCAAGAGCAACTTTCAGAGTCTCTTCTGACATCCATTTTGGTCTTTTCTTTCTTTCCTGTCTTTTAAATGACCTCTTGCTTTCTTCATGTGTGATGTCCTTGATATCCTCCCACAACTTATGTGATCTTTGGTCATTAGAGTTCAATGAGTTAAATCTATTCTTGAGATGGTCTCTAAATTCAGGTGGGATATACTCAAGGTCGTACTTTGGCTCTGTTGACTTGTTCTAATGTTCTTCAGTTTCAGCTTGAACTTGCATATGAGCAATTGATGATCTGTTCTGCAGTCAGCCCCTGGCCTTGTTCTGACTGATGATACTGAGATTTTCCATCGTCTGTTTCCGCAGATGTAGTCAATTTGAGCCCGGTGCATTCCATCCGGTGAGGTCCACGTATGTAGTCACCATTAGTGTTGTTGAAAAAAGGCATTTGCAATGAAGAAGTCATTAGTCTTGCAAAATTCTACCGTGATCTCCAGCATTGTTTCTATCACAGGCCATATTTTCCAACTACCAATCCTTCTTCTTTGTTTCCAACTTTTGCATTCCAATCACCAGTAATTATCAATGCATCCTGATTGCGGAAATTGTTTGATCAATTTCAGACTGCAGAAGTTAGTAAAAATCTTCAGTTTCCTCAGCTTTGGCATTAGTGGTTGGTGTGTAAATTTGAATTAACTTGTCTTCCTTTAGGTGTATGGATATTATCCTAACACTGACAGCGTTGTACTTCAGGATAGATCTTGAAGTAGTCTTTTTGACAACGAATGAAACGCCATTCCTTTTCAAGTTGTCATTTCCAGCATAGTAGGCCATATGATTGTGCAATTCAAAATGGCCAATATGAGTCCCTTTCTGCTTACTAACACCTAGGATATTGATATTTATGCATTCCAATTTGCCCTAAACGTGGTCAGTCTTGGATATCTTGAATTTTGATGGGTAAATTGATGATGATGCTAGGGAAAAGCTTGAATTGACCAATTTAACTGCTTATTAATTCAGATTACTTTCTACCAGCAGGAGTTATGTTCATTAGTTACCAACTTAAATAATAATTTTGAATCCAACAAATACTACATAAATTCATAAAATAATTTTAAAAGCTACTGATAAAATAACAGTTCCTCCTAACTTATCTGGAAGCAATAAGGAAGCACTTATCTGTAAAGGATTATAGGCACCAGATTCAAAGTCTTAGAAAAAAAAGTAAATGCAAACTATCTCATTAATAACTGATTTTATATGGATTACATGTTGAAATGATAATATTTGGAATATGATGGGCTCAATAGAATAGATTATTAACGTTAGTTTCACCTGTTACCTTTTACTTGTTAAGTGTGGTTACTAGAAAATTTTAAATTATGTATGTGGCTTGCATTATATTTCTGCTGGAGAGCACTCTCTAGAACAGCTGTCTCAAAACTTTTCCTGGAGGGTTTGGTAGGACAAATTGCTGGGGCCAGTGAAAAAGAGATGGATTGACTCTTGGCTGCAGAAATGGGCTCAAACATAGCAACGATTGTTGAGGATGGCGCAGGTGGGTGGTGTTTCATTCTGTTGTACATCAGGTCACTATGTGTTGAAACCAAGTCAATGGCACCTAACAACAGCAACAACACTCACAAATTTGCTGATTCTTAGGTTTGAGGTAGTGTCTGAGAATTACATTTCTAACAAGTTCCTGGGTGATGCTGATACTGCTGTTTGGGGACCGTACTCTGAGAACCACTGATCTATAAGAATTAACTAAAAATGGAACTGCTGAGTTGAAGGCCTGCATGTTTTTTTCTTTTAATAAATACTACCAAATTGTTGTCCAAAATAGTTGTAGTACCATATTTTCACCAATTCATGAGATTCCATTTCCTTATAACCTTTCCTACACTGAACACTGTAGATCATTTCTGCCAATCTAATGAGCATAGGTAGCAAACTTAAGTCTCATTCATCAAAGGCACTGTACTCTTATGCACTTACATATTGTTATTTTTGTTTTTATAGCATTTTTTTAATCAATGGACTATTCTGCAAGTTCATTTTATTTGCTATTTAAATATTGTTCCATTTTATCTCCATATACTAGCTTCTAATAGGATTACACAAGAGAAAACAGATTAAAGTTATTCTACGTTCATTGTATTAAACAAATACCTAATACTGATTTTGAAATGTTTATATATAAGTTTAAGTTATCATAATAGTTGGACAATTTCCATATATTAAAACATTTGAAAATAGGATTTAGTCTAAAGAGTGAATAAAATGGGACCTTGTTCCCAAAACAAAGGGATGAAATGTGGTCTCTCAAAGTGCTAGATATTAGTGCCTCTATAATTCCTACTATTATTATCAATAGAACAGTAAATAGATTTATTGATAAATAAATCTGGACCCCTGGTGGTACAGTGGTTAAGAGCTCGGCTGCTAACCAAAAGGTCGGCAGTTCGAATCCACGAGCCTCTCCTTGGAAACCTAATGGGGCATTCTACTCTGTCCTACAGGGTTGCTATGAGTCAGAATCTACTCAACGGCAAGGGGTTATATATATATATAAACATATTAATTTTGGTCAACTGAGTAACAGAACGTGATATTCCTAGATACACGATATTCAAGGAATAAATAGTGCGAGCTGTTAAATCACTGACTAAATCAGTTGGAGTGACTTTAAAATATAAAATATTTTCTTTTTCTCCTTGGTGCTCATGGTGGCAGTGAATCATTCAGTCTGGAATAATGCCCCAGGAGATTTTCAGTAAGATGATGGGTGACGTTTATTGCTATTATAATTCCTGAAATTCTCAAGAACCTAGGTTAGAAGGGATGAGTATGGGAATTACTTTGGTATTAATTTGTGAAGCAACATGTTAAAATGGGATTGTTTCTGTTTCAGCTTTATGAAATCCCTTAAGGCTAATGCCCCCTACATTCCAAACAAAGTGCTAGAGGCCTAAGCAGCACCTGCACAGGACGTGGCCAAATCTTATTTACCTCCAATGCCTCATACCTACCTTCAGGCTACGTACCCCAATGCTAAGAATTCAGAAAAACATTTTGGAGAATAGACAATTCTTTGGAAAAGAGCTGTGGAAGTCTGTAGAAATTTTCTTCTTTCCCCATGGATTTGAGTTGGGGAAAATGCTTCCTCTTCACTGTCAGCTTAGTGAGAGGAGCTCAAAGAGAATAATATGCCTCCTTACATTATATCTATGGTTAGATTCTCCCTTCTCATTTCTAAGTTTGCATGGTTTTCTGGATTAGAACGATCAGATGCTTGTTTCTTATTGTTTTAGTCTAAGAACAAGCTATTGAATCTGTTCTAAATTAGACTGTTTTACTGTTTTATCATTGTAAATACTTTACTCTTATTTG
>NW_004444350.1:318721-319655 GCF_000243295.1 Trichechus manatus latirostris | reverse complement strand
GTGGGTTCCAACTGTTGACCTTTTGGTTAGCAGCCAAACGCTTTAACCACTGTGCAACCTGGACTCCTTAGCAAAATAGAAAGTAGTAAAAATTATGAATTACTAATCTTGCAAACTATTGCTAAGGCTTCTATAACAATAGTACTAAAAAACCAAAGCAAACCAAACCCGTTGCCGTCCAGTAATTCCAACTCATAGCGACCCTATAGGACAGAGTAGAACTGCCCCATAGAGTTTCCAAAGAGCATCTGGTGGATTCAAACTGCCGACCGTTTGGGTAGCAGCCATAGGACTTAAGCACTACGCCACCAGGGTTTCCTTAATAGTAGTTACTGCTTATTTAGCGATGTGCCAAGCCTATGTTTATATGGAGGCTCTAATTCTCAAAACAATCCTTCAAGGTAGACATTAACATCCTTATTTGTAACTTGAGGAAACTAAGGCTGACGAAGGTTAAGCAAATTGGCTATGAAATGGAAGAAACAGCGTATGAATCCAAGACTGAGACCAATCCCTTGCTCTTGACAATTGCGTCACGTTTATCGCTTCCTACTTTCACATGCGAACAGGGTTTTCTCGACAGACAGACTCCATCTCTCCTTTATCAGAGGTAGTATCTAGAACCACTGTGTATGCAGCTTGACAACGTTCTTCTCCCTTTGGATATTTTTTAAAATCATTATTTCCTGATCTGGGAAAAAAAAGACGCTATTTTTACCGGATGCCCTTTATTTTTCAAAAGGAAGGCACTAGAAATGACTTTGCACAAGGGGTCGTGATTCCCAGCCACAGTTAGGTGCAGAGACAAACCGGAGGTCTGGATTTGAGGTTAACTCACGGTGAGCAATTTGGCGGTGCTTCACACTGAACCTCAGTTCTTAAAAGGTCGTGACCACATTGAAGTTGCTCATCCAAAACCACAGCTTTTGTGCCC
>NW_004444350.1:317577-318509 GCF_000243295.1 Trichechus manatus latirostris | reverse complement strand
ACAAATGGCATTGTGTTACATAGGAGTGGGCAAACTATTAAAAAAGTAATAATAGTAACTTTGTGTTTGAGCCCATTTTGACTCCTAGCGACCCTACGGCCAAGTCTGAATCCAGCCACGTCTGGTGTTTGTAAAGGACACTTTATTGGCACACAGCCACACCCATTCATTTGGGTCTTGTCTGTGGCCCCTTTTACATCACAAAGTCAGCGCTGAGAGGTTGGAAAGAGACCCTCTGGCTCACAAAGCTGAAAAGGTTGTTACCGGTATCTTTACAGAGCCAGTTTGCCAATCCCTTCCCTAGAGTGTTCATTTACTGTATTTTATCCATCCGCTCTGAAGGTGATGGGTACAAAGCCTGCCACAAGCTCCCTCCACTTCAAAAAGCCCTCTAATGAGCCTTCCGATGAGAATTCGCCTGTGTGAGCATTTCTCCACGTTATATGCCCAGGGTGGGAGTTTGGGGGGTCACAACGGCAAATGCAGGAGTCCCTGAGCAGTGCAAACGGTTCATACACTTGGCTGCTAACCCAAAGTCCGACGGTTTGAGTCCACTCAGATGCACATCAGAAGAAAGGCCTGGCTCTCTAATTCAGAAACAATATCAGCCATTGAAAAGGCTGTGGAGCACAGTTCTCCTCTGACATACATGCGGTCTCCATAAGAAGGAGTCCAGCGCGAGACAACTGTTTTTTGTTTCTTTCTTTTTTAATGGCATAGCATCCTCATCAGCTGACTCACTCAGCCTGGCAGCCTTCCGGCCTGGCCACGCCTGCCTGCACCGCCACGCTGCAGGCCATCTGACCCTCACTGTACCTCAGCTCCTGTTCCTTGCCGGAGTAACAGATGTTAAGCTGTTTAAAACGGCATTACTGAGATTTTTAATGAGACTGAGCTTCTTTTCAGATGCTTTTTACACTTTTGAGTTCTCC
>NW_004444350.1:315681-316965 GCF_000243295.1 Trichechus manatus latirostris | reverse complement strand
TTTAGTAAAATCACACCACTTTGGAGAGCTTGGAGTTTAAATTTTAAACTTAGAAAAACAACAACAAATGCAGTCTGAGGAACTGTCCATGTCACAGGCAGTGATGTCACCTCACTGGCCCATAACTAGTTTAGAACCCTCGGAAAGTCGCGCAAACCCTTTGAATCTCTGTTGCTCTAACCGTGAAATGTGAATCCTAAGGTCTCTCAAACTTAAAGCATGATACTGCCTACAAAGTGACTAGGGTCTTGTTCATTAACAGGCCTCCGTTAACACATCGTCAAGTCTGTCACATTCAGAGAGAGACAGACAGAAAGAGGCGGTCTCTCCCTAAGAAGCCCCCAGAAGAGCTGACTAAAGGAACCAGCCAAGAGTGGTTCTAAAATGGGAGAGAGCATCAGAATCCCCTGGAGGGTTTGTTTGTGGCCCACTTCCAAAGTTGGTGATTCAGTAGGTCTGGGCAGGACCCCAGAATCTGCATTTCTAACAAGTTTCCAGGGGATTCTGAGCATGCTGTTCCAGGGACCACACTTTGAGAACCACCGTTATAGGGGCAAGAACACAGGTGTTTGAGTTAAACATACCTGAGTTTGAGTCTGGGCGTTACCAGCGGGGAATGGCCTCCAGCAAATCTCTGTGCTTTTAATTCCTCCAAGGATATATGAGGAACAATAGATCCTTCACAGGATTTTTGTGAGCTTAATGGTAGTGAATTAAAGATCCTAGAAAGGTACTCAGTATTGAAAGATTGGTGGATTATTATTATTATACTGTAATGGCTTAGGGTAATAAAATTATTCTAAGTAATTTTTTTCATAGATATGCTTTTATTTTTAAATATTATAAATCTGTAACTGGTTGAACGATTGGAAATAAACTAGCTTTGAACATTTGAAATCATTTGTTAGTTTATAAAGGAGGCATGCAGAGGGCCAGGAATGCATTTTTGTCAAATGACCACGTGTTCTAAAGAAGAGAAACCAAGCGCCACCAGGCCGTCCAGACACGTGGTTACACCTGTGTGTGTGGATGTTGTTAGTTGCCATTGAGTCGGCTCTGGCTTATGGTGATCTCACGTATAACAGAACGAAACAGTGCCCTGTCCTGCACCATCTTCCTGATTGTTAGAATGTTGGAGTCCACTGGGACCTGGTTTACATCTCTACTACGTGAAATGTGGGCTTCTTAATGACGGGTGACTGCTGGTTGCTCCCCTTTGCTAGCGTTTCCTGAGCGCACATGCAGCTGAGTCCTCTGGAGACAGCGTGGAGAGTGGCAAATGCA
>NW_004444350.1:283870-297335 GCF_000243295.1 Trichechus manatus latirostris | reverse complement strand
TTTTTTTCAAAAAAGCTCAAGCCCACTGTGGTAGGTCTGTCTGCTGTGCATCTTCTTTTTCTGTGGCCCCCTAATATTCTCTGATTGCTTGGATTATCTAATCTGTTACACTGCCATAGCCTTTATCATCCAACTTATCACAGTGTCCTATTTGAAATGTTATTTTCCTATCTCCTCATCTTGACTGTAAATTTTCAAAGGCAGGACCTATGTCTTCTGCACCTTGTTCTCCAGTACAGATTTAGCATACTGTGGACAGTCGGTGACTCCTTGTTGAATGAATGTATGAATGTTGAATCTGCATTCTTTTCTCTGTATCTAGTTCCCCTTTTAAATCCCTTCAAGGAACATAATACCATCATTTTATATATTCTATCACTTGGCGTACCCAAAAGTAAGCCTTCTTTCACATAACCTCATCTTAAAGTGCCTTCAACATCTTTCCTTAAGTATCAAGATGACCCCCAAAAATTATGCAATGATGGCAAAGGTTTTTCCTTCTTTCTTTTTTTCTCTTCCCCTTGTAAATGTTAAGCTTTGACTACACATTTATTCTGCCTATTTCAAAATAATTCTTTTCAATTGTAAGCCAGAGTCACTCCTATTGCAATATAGTAAAGCAAGAGAGAGATGCACGGTTATAACTAGAAATAAAATATCTTTCCTTAAACATCAAAACTGGTTCAAATGTGGAATGTGACTTGGATAATTTTATTTACATATGGTTGAAATTATTCCTTGGAAACATTCAGATGTTAGAGAGTTAAGAAATAAAACTTCTGTGTCCAGTTTTGACTATATAAAATATACTGATTTAACAATAAATATGATCAACTAAATATATCAATTTTTTTATTGTGAAAAGGCAAATGTATAGAGACCAAAGTCTATTAGTTGTTACTGGGGGGCAGGAGAGGGGGGGAAGGAGGGAATAACGGTGTTGGAAAACCACATTGACTAAGGGTAGGGTTTCACAGCTGATTATTGTAGCTGCTGTCGATAAGTTGTACACCTGTAAAAAGCTGAATTGGCAAAAGTTGTGTGATAATATATTTACAACAATGACAAAAGAAAGAAAAAAAAAAGAAGAAGAAGAGTAGCTGCTGAGACAGTTTTTGTACAACCAAAAACTTCATGGGATTTTGTTCCTTGGTTTGGAGATTTAGAGTCATGGTTTCAAGGGACATCCCAGTTAACTGGTGTAGTAATGACTTAGTACTTCTCTTCTATCTCCTGGTCCATTGCATAGTGCCTGGGATCTTAAAAGCTCTCAAGTGGCCAGACAATTGTTCTTTATTGCCCTAGAGCAAGAAAGGCAGAAGGAGAGTCAGGAATAGGAGGAGATTATGGAATGCGTGGCTAGTTGCCTCCATAAACAACTGCCTCCTTTGCCATGATGCCAGAAGAACTGGATGGTGTCTGGCAACAATTACTGAATATTTTGATCAAAGATTCTATAGACACATCCTGATCAAAAGGAGGAAAATGTAGAACAGGATCTCAAATTCTCATGAACTCCAGACTTTCTGGAGCCATGGAGGCTGGATGAAACCTCGAAACTATTGCCCTGAGATAATCTTTAAAACTTAATTAAAAATATCCTTTGAAGTCTTCTTAAAACCAAACAATAGTTTAGCTAAGCTAATAAAAAATATATGCTTTGAACATTATGCTTTTTTAAGAACCATCTATGTGGGATCAAAGTGATAACAGCAACTTGAAAAAGTAGATAGGAACCTTAGGGGGCAGTGAGTTTGTGTTAATGGCAAAGGAACAACTCAGAAGAGGAGGATGAGAATGGTTGCACACTCAAAGAATATAATCGATGTCACTGAATTGTCTATGTAGAAATGGTTGAATTGCTGTATATTTTGCTGTGTATATTCTCAACAATGACAACAAGATAAATTTGAAAAAATACAGAGTACCCACTGTGTGTTAGGCATCGTGCTAAGTTCTTTACATGTGTTATCTCTCTGAATCTTTGCACAATCCTATAAGTAGTTACTGTTATATCATCCTATCTTTATAACAGTCCTGTGAGGTAGGTGCAGTAGATATTTTTATCTATATTTTAAAAACTCCCACCAGCACTTGTCAGCTTGCTATACTGTGGTAGCTTGCATGTTGCTATGGTGCTGGAAGCTATGCCACCAATATTTCAGGTATTAGCAGGATCACTCATGGTGATGGACAGGTTTCAGCAGAACTTCCAGACTAAGACAGATTAGGAAGAAAGACTTAGCAACCTACTTTTGAAAATTAATCAATGAAAATTCTGCGGATCACAACAAAATGTTGTCAGTACAGCGCCATGAGCCACCTAAGTTGGAAGGCACTCACAAGACACAGTGGTGGAGAAATAGACTCGAGCATACCAACAACCATGAAAATGGTGCAGGACTGGGCAATGTTTCATTCTGTTGTACGTGGGGTCCCCATGAGTCGGAGCCAACTTGAGGGCAGCTAACAATAACACAATCTCATAAAGACAACCACCAAGCCAAAGCCACGGAGCTGGTAGAGTGGGGCCAGGATTTGGACTCTGGTCTCTGTGGTTCTAAATCACACACTCTTAGCTATTTCTTGTGTTGAGCCCTGGTGGCTCAGTGGCTAAGTAATACAGCTGTTAACCAAAAGGATGGTGATTCAAATCCACCAGCTGCTCCTTGGAAACCCTATGGGACAGTTCTATCCTGTCCTCTAGGGTCACTATGGGTTGGAATCAACCCGAGAGCAACAGGTTTTCAATAGGTATGAAAGAGAATATACTGACAGGAGAGGTTAGGCAGAGGCCGTTGTGGCATTCCATATCTATACTGTGTAGCACCTCAAACAGGCTTCCGGATGTCACCTTCTTAATGTGTGTCTACTTCTTTCACAAGACTGTAAATTCCTAGAGGAGCAGAGATGGTGCTCATTCATTCTGTGTGTATCCCACCACTTGTAGCTCAGTGCCTCACACAGTGAGAACTGAATTGAACTGAACAGCTGTAACAGCAGTATCCAACAGAAACATAATGCAAGTCAAGCATCTAATCTGAAATTTCCTAGCAGCCATACTACAAAAATTAAGAAGAAACTGTTGAAATTAATTTTAATAGCATATTCTCATTTCAATATGTAACTGATACTGCCATTTCAACATGTAATAAATAAAAATAAAAATTCTGCATATAAGATGCAAACCAATGCTATTAATTATAGAAAACACCTTTTTATGTGTTTATTTTGTATCAGGAAAATTAGAGATGTTAATTATAAGGTAACATGAAAGCAAAAAGACAGATTTTTTACTTTTATAGATCTGGTTAATCCTGTTAAATTAGCCATGAAATCTATGTTCATTAATGCTTTTAAATGAAAGTGTAATCTAGGTACAGCAACTGCTTTTCAAAGTAGTGGTTAATATTAAGAACACTACCTCAAATTACCCTACTTTCAGGAAGACCAGAAATCCAATTTCTCAGTGATACCTAACCTCCAGATTCGAATACCATAAACACACATCACAGCAGAGGGACAGCATCTGCTCTTCAGGCTGAATGAAGTTATCATTCATATTTATAATCACACTTGTCCATTACTAACTTGTTAAACCAGATTTCCCCCCAAGACACCCATTTCAGTGAAAATCAACATTTGTCAAAAAAAAAAAAAAATAGGTTTCCATAATAAGTATACTGAGGCAACTTCCTTATGGAGGATTTTGCTTCAATGGGAAATGAAAAATAAATTATTAGGGATGTATTTCAAACAAAATAAAGGGTCCAAATTGTGTAATGGTCCTAAACCCAGAAAAAGGAGACCTGAGTTTAGTTATGTGGCTTCAGCCAAGTTACCTTCTTTTTTACCACAAATCTTCATTGGTAAAACAGTAGGTTTAGGCCAAGAGACAGTAAGACCCTATCCCATGAAGCTGTGATCTTTTTGTTTATAAGCTGTAGGAGAAACTAAATCTAAAATATCAATGATCCCAAATAAAAAAACAATCACATAATAGTTTGGTTACTGGCCTTTGTAAGGCTGTGAATCACAGAAGAATAGACTGAAGCTGAGATCAAGTGAGTTTCTAACAGGCTGGAACAGTGGGTGTGGTGGGGGTGGTGCTGGGGGTTATGGGAGATAGAAAAATTCTTGGTTTGGATTGCTGACATGGAATATCAGCTTTCTAGTGTTCTCAATTTGTCACTTGATGCTGATGTCATGGTCCTATAATTGGTCATAAATTAGAAGATTTTTAAGAATTTTAAGTATAGACATATCTTTGTAAAAGTAACGCTAATCTATTGTTTTACTTGTCAGCACGCAACCAAACAATTTGAATGTCTTCAACTAAAGAAGAACCCGTGGGCATATGGAAGTTGAACACTCCAAAAGGGTGAACAAACCCAGAAAAGCACAGTGAAGGAAGTTCATAAAATTCCCATCCTTTGAGATCATCCCCTCACACACATCAAAAAAATTTATATAGATGACCAGGTCTGAGTCATTTGCATAGTTGTTGGAGTGAGGCAAGAAGTACAATAAAGTGGTGTGGACATTCTTTTCAGGTCTTTAATCAGAAAACAAGGATGGATTTTTGTGTTTGCTTTTGAACGCACTATTTCTTCAAAGATACTACCATCAAAAATGTAAGAAAATCCACAAGAATGTAAGTAAATACTCCATCCTTTGAGTTCATGAGAAGTATATGATGAAGGCCAAGCTTGTACCGTTATTAATTTTCACACATCCCTGTGCAGTGGCTGAGTGGCTTTCTACATTTGCAGGATACATAATAAACTCCTTGAGGGGTGTCCTCCTAATGCATGGGAAGGGTTGAAAAAAATCAATGCCAGGGGAAATGCTACATAGTCATTAGTTTCCACAAATGACAAAACTCAAGGAAAATACTTAGATCAAAATATCCACAGACATGGAAGGTATATAATATGTTGATATATGTGACACCATCAATCATTACATTCATTGTCTATAGTTTTGTATTAGTAATGGCATGGGCATCTGCTACCACTCCTCTATTCTAGTTTTAATGAAGAAGTGCCAGCTTTAGAGAAGAGACTAGTGTGTAAGGAATTTCCATTTTCATGTCTTCTAGGAGCACAAGTACCTTGACGGAGCTTTTTCTCTTGTCACGCACATTTTTGATTAATTGATATACTAGGAAGTAGTTGTTTGCAAGACTAGGATATGTCTGATTTTATGGTTAGGATATTTTGTCCAATAAAGTGCCTCATGGGGCTGGTATGGTAAAATCTGTCAAATGAGTCCTCTTATCACATACAGGAAGTAATTTATTTGAAACTACACTTATCCGTTCCTCTCTAACAGAGCTTAGAGCATTGACTACTACCTTTTATTGTATTGACTCATCAAATAGTTGCTGTTAGGCTTCTTCTCCAACTTCCCATGAAGACTGTTACCAATGGTTAACCCAAGAGTGGCTCATATCACATCCTCGGTCAGACCACCAAAGTGATCCACTCTTTACATAACATACATGTTATGGAACAAAGAGAGATGAAGCTCACCCTTCGGGTACTTAGGAAAAGCATTCTAGCAAAACATATGAAGGCTGCAATTTATAATTCAAGCATGAATGTTTTGTATATTCTCTTTGTATAGAGTCCTCAATTCTCAGACTCTACAAATAGTCAGAGAAGTGGTTATTTATTTTTTTCTCCAATTTTCCAGATGCAAAAAAGCTCAGTGAGGTTAGAAGGCATGTTCAAAGATAGCAGGGAAGACAGATGACAAGGCAGGTATGCCTATTTTACAGTCATGCTCTCTTTCTGAGGGCATGGGCTATGGGCACTTCAGTCTCCTATATCCCTAACCTCATCCTTTAGATGAACTTGTTATCACTTAAGGAGTCCCTGGGTGACACAAATGACTAAGTGCTGGGCTATTGACTGAAAGTTCGGCAGTTCAAACCCACCCAGGGATGTCTTAGAAGAAAGTCATGACGATTTGCTTCTGAAAGGTCACAACCGTGAAAACCCCATGGAGCAGTTCTACTCTACAACACGTGGGGTCACAATTAGCCGGAATCACAACTGTTTTGGATATATATATATATATTTGCTATCATTAATATATTTCGAATAACAATTCTGAGACCCTACAAGGTATTTTGGAACTTATTATCACTCTAGAGGAGCCCTTGTGGCACAGTGGTTAAACGCTCCTCTACTAACCAAAAGGTCAGTGGTTCGAAACCACCACCTGCTCCATGGGAGAAAGATGTGGCAATCTACTTCCATAAAGATTACAGCCTTGGAAACCATATAGGGCAGTTTCATTAGGTCCTATAGGGTCACTGAGTCAACACTGACATGATGGCAATGGGTTATTAGCATTCTAATGACCGAATTCCTGCCACCTCTTAAAATGTAGACCTCTGTCTAGTCTATTAAGCACAAACAAATTAAAACAAAACAATTTCCCTAGATAAACGGGATTTTCTTTTCCTGCTTGTTTAATCTGAGCTATACATGTTGATTAGATTATGTTAATCAAGGTAAACCAGGGCTCTTCTTATTAATAGTTATGTCTAGGTTCTTTTATATAGATATAATATTATATATATATATAAAATGTTCTATAAAATTCACAAGAATTTTCAAAGTAGATATTATAGCCACAATACTGGAATTGCAGAAAATGAGGCTCAGGATGGTTAAGAAATCTGTTCAGAGTCAGGAGCCTAGTCAGTCCCAGAGCAGGTGTGTGAGGACCAGCCCAGGCTGCAGGGCCTTCGAGCATCAAAGGTTCAGTCGTGGCTGCTCAAGTGACTCTGGCTAATAAGGCCCAGGAGGACACCTCTATGACACTTGTCAACAATATAAAGTATCCAGTATATTGTATATATTTATTGATTTATTTCCCTCCGCTAGAATATTGTCTCCATGAGGTCAAGGACCTTTTTTTTTTTTTTTTTTACTGCAGTCTCTCCAACATCAGAAAGAATGACTGACACAGATGCTCAATAAATATTTGTTGCACAGAAAATAAGAATGAAACTTAAAAATAACAATTTCTAGTTATCTAGAGGGTTCCCATAATTAGACTGGGTTTTCCCTAAACATTATTGTTAATGTCAGTTTGACCTCTTGGTGAAAGGAAACATTGAAGATCTTGCAGAAGCTTTGATCTTCAAAATGCTGAAATTCCATTATAGATGAATTTAGGGTTCACTCATCTAGGGCAGAATTAAGACACCCAGGTAGAAAATCCCCCAGGCCACAATTAATCTCATTGTTCGTAATCACCCACGGTCCAAAGCATGACAGATGTCACTCTTTGACTCTGAGCTAGAGATGAAATAGTATTCTCTCTCCCACATTCTCTCTCTTCTTTTCTTCTCTCTCCATTTCTTTCCTACTTTCCTTCTGTAAATAGATCTTTCAATTAACTGGTCTAATTTTAAGAGTCACTCTGGGTTTTGTTAAAGACTTTGATTCCCAAACCCCGCCCCAAGGGATCATTAGAAACAGTCTGAGTTGGAAAAACAGGTGTAGCTGTCATGAGCCTCTTTACTGTCATTTTGCCTGTCTTCAGGATCTTCCTGTTTTCCACACTGAGTCACGTGAGAAGGGTTTAAGAGCAATACACCTGGGAGGGAAGGCTGCGGGGAACAGGTCTCCCACCTCTGAAAGCAACCCCATGCCCTTCCTCTGTGGAAAGTCTGCTAAAAAGACTGAATAACAGGAAGCTGGTGAGATCAGCCCATCTGTGTGTTGCCACTTGATTCTCCGTGCCCTTCAACACTCCCTGATCGGGTCTTCCGGGACCTTCTCCACCTCTCTAAGAAACCATAATCTTAGAAGACGATCCGCCATGGATTATTTATGCTTTCAATTGCTGAGTCAGTAGGTTCCCACTCTCTCGGCATTATTTGCATTTAACCTTATCTCAGAGTCTAAAATAAAGGCATTTCCTCTGTTGCAAGAATTTCAGGCATTAGTGAAATGGAACGGGAAGATTAATTTAAGCAGACCCATCCCAGACTGGGCAATTAACTCAACAAGTGTTTATTTGAACTTAGCACGGCCAAATACCAGGATTAAAGCTATGGACGCAAAGCACATGAACCTTAGACTTTACACCAAGGAGGTTCCTAGTGGAGCAAAGCACCAGTATGTATTTAAAGAATGCTGATGTTGATGGCTTAGCACTTATGTATCCCCTCTCATGCCTCATATCTCAAACGTATTTTACTGCTTCACAATTCACAAGCCTACTAGGTCCACTCCTACCACCCCACATCTCCATTGTGTCTACATGTCTTTCGGTAAAATTTCTAGAGATATTGATTCATTATCTAGCTCTTCCCTGCAGGTCATTTTAGCCAAGCACTGATCTAACTTTCTGGATCTAAACTTTGCAATCAGGCAGACCTTAGTTCTAATTCTGACTCTTCTATTTTTAGTTGAGGGTCCTTGAATATGTTCCTAAAGAACTCTGAACTTTAGCTAACATAGCTATTCTTTAAAAATAGTACTTATTCAGTGAGGTATTATGAGCTATACATGATACATATTCAATTCTTTCCCCTTCCTTTTCTTTTTCATGCTACTTTTCTTTTGCTTCCCTTGTGTTTGAAAAGCTTTAGGGCAGGGTAGGGTGGAGTGAGGGTGTGAGAGAAGATATTATTATACTGACTGTCCCATGAAATCTGGTAAATTTGGGTGCATTTCTTGTGTTTATACTTCCGCCCTCCTGAGTGTTGGGTCCAAAACACATGGTTTCCATTTCTTCTCCTCCACAGACAAGGTTTACCTTTGAAGAAAACAGATGTGTCCCGCAGAGGGAGGAGATGTGACCCAGGAGCACACAACATACTGAGTTTATATGGCAATTTCATTTATTTTGCCAGTTGAATGCAGAACGGAATTGCACTGTGTTTTACAGAGATAGGCAAGGAAGTGAAACGATTGAAATTTGACGTTACAGGAGGACCCGGGTGGTTCTGAAGGAACATGATGCTTGTTTCATTTGGCACTTCCATGTGTGAAAAGGGAAATTGAAAAGATTATCTTACGAATACAGTTTTATATAAACAGCATGAAGACATCTCCCCCCGCAGGTTAGAAAACCACTGCTTCTGATGATGAGTTTAACATGAAATATAGATATACTCTGAAAACACAATTCCTAGAAATATACCTATAACTATATATTTATATACAAACATGCATCTACATGTATACAGGCAGTCACTGAGTTACAAATGTCTGATTTACATACAACCCATAGTTGCAAACCAATCCCATAAGCCTATTATATTAAAAATTTGAGGTACCTACAATGGTTCATAATAACAAATGGGCTCTACTTGGCAACACGCATCAAAACATTATTATTACTGTATTATTATGTTAAAGATGTTTTAGTGTATCTGGAAGTATTTCTTTAATGTTTTTTATGCGTAGAAACGTATGCTATATGCTATATACTAAGACAAACATTTCACTAACTGACATCAGATAAAAACCGTATCTAATTGTTCCAACTTATGTACACATTTGACTTAAAGACAGATTTAGGCATGGAACTCACTCATAATCTCGGGACTGCCTGTATATGCATGCACATATATTTGGGTAGATAGTCTTACCAGTACCCAAACTGCAAATTCTCGGGCCCCGTATAAGGCCAACTGAATCAGAAACCCTTCGTGTGGGCCCAGCAAGGTCTAAGTTCTCTAGGAAACTCAAACTCACAATAAAGCATGAAAATCATGTTCTATACTATATATATATATACACACACAATATATATATCAGTGTGCTTCCACACATATTTTATTTATGGGAGTATACACATATACCCTTATGCTATCAAATAAATAAAATAAATACGTGTGTATATACATGTATTTATATATATGTATACAAAAATATAAAGCAACTGCTCATTAGTTCAAAAAAAGAAAACCTGTTGCCATCGAGTCGATTCAAACTCATAGTGATCCTATAGGACAGAGTAGAACTTCCCCATAGGGTTTCCAAGGAGTGGCTAGTGGATTCAAACTGCTGACCTTTTGATAAGCAGCCAGGCTCTTAACTACTGCACCACCAGGGCTCTGCTCATTAGTTAGGGGCAGACTAATGCATTGGTGAGTTAACCCCCTGTGACCTCCCAAAAAGACACTGCTCACACGCTCCTTCCCAGCATGCACAGGGCTGGAGCAATGGGTGAGGAGGATGAACTCACACCCCACAGGATGGGTGCAGGGGAGTAAAGAATTAGAGCAAGGCATCTGCGGACGGTAAGCATGTGTCAGATGTGACTCCTCACCCCGTCACATCATTAAACTGCACCCTGGTGCAAGTCATAAGATACTTCCTCTTCAGCGAAGTTTAGGTTAAATCCCACGTTAAGTTTGGGAGATGAACGGAGTATCCTCTGAATAGCACTTGGACTTGCAGTTTTGTTTGTTTGCTCTGCTCTCAAACACACCTCTGCATGTTTCAACAAAGGAAAGAAGAGAAAAAAGGGGGTTTTAGGGTAACCCGAACAAATGAACAAATCTGTCTTGGAAGAAATACAACCAGAATGCTCTTTAGAGGCAAGGATGGCGAGACTACTTCTCTCATACTTTGGACAAGTTATCAGGAGGAATCAGTCCTTGGAGAAGGACATCATGCTTCGTAAAGTAGAGGGTCAGCAAAAAATAGAGGAAGACCCTCAATGAGATGGATTGACACAGTGGCTGCAACAATGGGCTCAAGCATAACAACGATTGTGAAGATGGCACAGGACCCGGCAGTGTTTTCTTCTTTGTACATAGGGCTGCTATGAGTCGGAACCTACTTGACGGAACCTAACAATAACAAGGTAACTCGAAAGAGCAGAAGGTTGTATATCAAGATATACTTTATTTACTTTTGGCTCTGCCACTATTAGTCTGATAATCAAACGTTTATTAAGAGCCTTTTGTATGCCCACCACTCTCTAAAATACTATGGAAGATTCCAGAAAAATGCAAGAGCTCATCTTCGCCCTTTGACAGCTTTCAGTGTAGTTGGTGGTAATACAAATGCACAACCGAATTAGATAAGGTTACAAAGAGCAACCTCGTGCTAGACTCAACAATGCTTACAGTCAGCAAAATAGGAGTCCTGAGTGGCAGAGAGGGAAGAGTGGGCAATGAGGGTTTTGGTAGGATATCAGAGCTTCAACAGAGCTTTGAAGAACAAAGAGTAGTTTAATGGCGAGCTAAGGCAGAGTCCCTGGGTGATGTAAATGGTTAATGTGCTGAACTGCTAACCAAAAGGTTGAAGGCTTTATTTCACCCAGAGGCACCACAGAAAAAAGGCCTGGTGGCGTACTTCCAAAAAATTAGACATGAAAAATGCTACAGAGCACAGTTCCACTCTAACACACAATTTTGCCTATATATCTTTGGACATGATGCTCTCTCTCCCTCAAATGCTTTCTCAACACCCTCCCACCCCCTACACATGCACCCCACCCCAACCAGCAATTACTGACTCGTTAGTAAATGCATAAATTCCTCTAGAATCCTGGAATTTCCCTGGTCTGAGTGGTTTCTTCATTCTGCTCTTTATCATAAAACCCTAGGCATTTGTCTGCTATGGACCTAATAACATACTCTGTTAGAATTATCTAAGTATTTATTTGTCTCCCCACCTTGATTGTGAACACCTTGAGGAGGTGGATGGTATCATTCATCTTTCACCCCCAGCCCCTTGAGAAGTTCCTTGTACATGACCTTTACAAGCATGAGTTTTCAGTTAATGTAAGAATAAATTAAGTCATCCTTATTAAAACCTTTCCTAAAGTAAAACTTAGAAAGAGAACACATGGGGGCTGCAATGAAATACATCAGCTGTGTTTTATGCATTTGCCAAATGAGAAAGGATTGATGTGATTTATTATTTGACTGGATTGATTAAGGCAATGGATGATGGTTTCTTAAAGGAAGTTATTCAGCCCAGCACAAGTCCAATGACATATATTCAATATCAATTGATTGCACTGGCTTACAACACATTGAATGTACATTTCATTTTCTGTGTTTCATAAGGCATGAATGTATTTCAAAGTAACAGAGATATGTTTACTATTTATTGAAAATAGTTGAGATGTAAAATTATTCAAGATTTTCAAAGTTATAAAATAATTAGCAGAGAATGTTCTTTTTTGGAGATTACATGGATCAGAGAAATGGAGACGTTTTAAGCCAATACTTCTTTGCAGACGTACATCTCATTCATTCATTGAATTGTTCACTTATCCTTTTGCTAGTGAAATATTTATTAAATGTCCATCTGTACGTTAGGTGGTAAGGATACAGAAGTAAATGACCAGAGGGAAGATGAATCTAAATCATACTGATGATCAGAAAGACTTTCTGGTAGGAGTAATGTCTTAACCAAATATTGAAGGACTAGTATGAAATACAAAAGTGAATAAACAGATATGGAATGTACTCTAGGTTGAGGAGTTCATTTTCAACTTATTTGCTGCGTATGAGAATAACAAAAATCACACTTCTCATATGCAGAGCTTCCATAAAATATTTGGAAGTATAATATTGGCAGGTACACAACAAAATGGAAAGAAGTTTTTGAGTATTATATGGGTACCAATGACACAGGCAGAAAATTAATGGAGAAAAAACTTAATACTTTGGAGACAGAGAAATACTAAAAGGCAACGATATGAATTTAATGCTATGTGGCAGATGGTTGGTACTTGTAAAAACATTAAGGTATTTTGGTGGACACACTATTAAGTAACTGCCAAATACTTACGTAAAAATGTGTGGTCTCATAAGAAGGTGAATGAACAGGAGGGATGAGATGAAACGATCAATTCCAGGAATTGTCAGCAATGAAGGGACTTCTGAAGCTTAAATGTTCTGAGGTCTACATGGTTGACTTGATTGATGCCAGCATCAATCTTTCTAGAGATGACAGAAACAAAAGAGTGTGCATTCTGTGGTCAAAGAAACCTGGGGTCCAGTTCTCATTCAGGCCAGCTCTGTGGGCACTGGCAGGTAGCTTCATGTCCCTGAGTCTGTTTTTTTGTCTGTGAAATTGAGGTAATAATATCTCCCTGTTAGACAAAGATGCCTTTTATCACCACTCTTATTCAACATTGTGCTGGAGGTCCTAGACAGAGCAATTAGCTAGAAAAAGAAATAAAGGGCATTCAAATTGGTACAGAAGAAGTCAAAGTATCTCTATTTGCAGATAATATGATCTTATACACAGAAAACCCCAAAGAATCCACAAGAAAACTACTGGTACTAATAGAAAATTTCAGTAAAGTATCAGGATACAAGATAAACATACAAAAATCTGTTGGATTCCTCTACACTAACAAAGAGAACTTCCAAGAGGAAATCACCAAGTCAATACCATTTACAATAGCCCCCAAGAAGATAAAATACTTAGGAATAAATTGAACCAGAGGAATAAAAGACCTA
>NW_004444350.1:270569-281495 GCF_000243295.1 Trichechus manatus latirostris | reverse complement strand
CTGTTAAAACTATTTTGAGAATTAACTGAGATACTGGTCACAATTTTACCTACCATGTCACCTACTGAAGAAGACATAACTGAGTTTATGATAATTACCTTTTCATGTTTCCTTTAAAGAGAACTTGAGAGTGACTTCTATTGCTGATAAACAACGTTCTTATAAATGATCAATAATATGTTAGCAGATCAGTAAAAGATCCATATCTAATTTTCTATCAAAAGGAAGGAATTGAATTAATTCATTGATGAAAAGTATACTCTGATGTCTGATCCTTTTGAAGGAGAATCATATTTAGAAAGGCTTAATATTAATGCTGATTTTCCTAAATTGTAGACAATTAAATCTATATGCATCAAATCTGTACTGTACTTAGCTATTTGAATGACTTTGTTTCTAATATAATTTATAATCATTAAATGCCCTTCAGCCCCTTGGTCAAGTTTGAAACTCAAAATATCTCAGAGCCAGGAATAGTTACTGATTAAATTGGGATGGAAGGGGCAGCGAGAGAATCCTACCCCATTTGTTAAGTATAGTTCTATCACATAACAATTATTATTATCATATGCAAATAAATAATGCTATCTTTTAAATATAGAAACATTTCTACATCTTAGAGTGCATCAATAATTGTATTTGATCCTCATAAAAAGCTTATGATGAAGGCAGGAGGTGTATGACTTTAATTTTTCCAGATACAGAAGCAATATAACACACAAAATGAAGTGACTTTTCTAACTCCCAGAGAGGGGAGAGCAGAGCTGGGGCTGGACCTCAGGCCCTCAGGCTTAGTTCAGGACTATTTTCATTTAATTCACTGGACTCCTTTTCCCACCTGGACCAAAGAGTTTTGTTTGGTTTAGAAAGAAAATACACTGGCGGGGAGGTAGCTAGTTGGCTAAAAAGAGAGAATGGAAGAACAAAGCAAAAAAAAAAAGAAAAAGAAAATGTGAATTTGTTTATTTGCATATAAAACCAAGACGAGTCACTGTTGAACCAACTCTGACTCATGGAGACACCATGCATGTCAGAATAGAACTGTGCTTCATAGTGTTTTCAATGGCTAATGTTTCAGAAGTATATTGACAGGCCTTTCTTTCAAGGCACCTCTGGGTGGACTGGAACTGACAATCTTTCAAAAAGCACTGAGCCTATTAACTATTTCTACCACCCAAGCACTCCTTATTTGCATATAGATAACATAAATATATATAAAACAAATGAACCCATTGACATCAAGTCAATTCAATTCCGACCCGCAGCAACCTTAAATGACAGAGTAGAACTGCCCTATAGGGTTTCCAAGGAGCTACTGGTGGATTCAAACTGCCGACCTTTTGGTTAGCAACCTTATCACTTAACCACTGCACCACCAGGCCTCCAGATAACATCTAGTCCTAGAATATTTTCGTGTTGCTTAATCTTCCAAATAGAATCCTATAGTACCACAGCTCGATTATGGATGAGGGAAGGAATTACTGCAAAATAACAATTTTGACTCTGAAACATAATAAACTAATCCTTAGGAATACAGGAAATCTTATACGTTGCATCTTAAGTTATTCTACAAGAATTTGTTGCACCACAAAAGCAAGATATTATGCTAATTGTAATGGCTATTCAGAGAAATAGCAAGAGTTTTGTGAAAGAACTAATATTAAGTATATAATTTAAGGTAAATATAAAATAAACATTCAAATGAAATTAAGTAGAAAATTGCATTAAAAAGTTGAAAAGAAAGATCTGGTTCTGTTTGGTGTTAATGTCTCAGTCGAAATGAGCAGACCTTGCCAGATTTAAAGTTCTAAGTTCTCTGGAGCTCCCCTTCGAAGGGGAATTCGGAGCCTTCTTGGGTGTCTCTGACCCCCAGCTCTTTTCCTGTGGAAGCTGCTGGTTTTTACCAGGTTCAGTGATTCTAAAGGCAAAGAGAGGCACAGAAATGTAGCTGAGGGGCCATTCCACATGTGCAATGAGAAGAAATGAGCTGGCACAGAAAGAGATTTCCTGTAACTTATGTAGAAAAGCTTGCATTATCCAGGGGACAATTTTCATTTCCTGCAATCCAGAACAGAGGAAATGGAAATGTTTCCTAACTGCCAGTTTTCAGGTAATATATTAGCAAGCAGTATCATAATTCTTCAAATGACTTCTATCAATGGTTGGAACTAGTTATAATGAGTGGTAATAAAACTCCTATCTTGAATTTATATGCAATTTTAACCGTATCTAAATATTTCAACATGTCCCATTTTATCGTCCATTTGTATAGATTTAGGCTTTGGGTTCCTGCCAGCCCGAGAGTTGAAGGGGGATAACTTGGATTTATTGCTGAAGCTTTATCTGTTCTTCGTCTCTCCCAAGCATTTATGCTCAGATTGCAAACAGGGAGGGCCCTATATTTATCTTTTTAACTGTATTGAATGCTTTGTTGGAACAAAACTGAGTCTAAAATATACATAAAATATTAGCTTTAATATCACTGATCATAACGGAAAGAAAAAAGAGAAATTAAATGATGGAACAAATATCTATTTCAAATTTCCATAGAGTGCTTCCAGAAAACAAGCAGAAAATAGATCTCGAGAATCATATCTGATGTTAGACTAAAATCTTTGCTTCTTCCCCATTTACAGGAAATTGATTTTCTGTGATGGAAATCATCTCATCTCTGCAGGCTCTTTGAAGTCATGTCAAAGACCATTGTGCTTTTTCATACATTGTGTTTCCAGAATATTCATTCATTGAATTAATTGATGGATAAGGGACCAGAAGCAAACTTTTTGTTTTTACATATTTACAGTGTTAATGTTTCTCAAATCTTGTCTTTTCATCTCTTCCATTCTCTGTGGAAACATCCAAATCACATCTGTGCAAAAAAGAAAAAGTCTCATGGGTTTATTTTTCAGAGACGCTCTGCCTGGTTTTGGTGGAAACATAAAATATGTATTCTGAAATAACCTTGTCCTCGGGGAGAGAAATAAGCAGATGAACAGCACCAGATACAGGCATGGGGCCAGCTATTTAAATCTAAAAGTCAAACTGATCGGGAATGCATCAAAAATCCTATTAATTCTGCTAAAGTCACAAGGTTTGGATTTTAATAGTTGGAAGTTGGAAGTTCATTTGTCTTTGAGTGTATGCAAATAACTCCCCCCCACCCCCGCTCCACTCCATGAGATTTGCAGACCGGCATTCATATAATTAAAGAAAGCATCTTCATCTTGAATGTTGATCACTCCTGGTTTTGTAGAATGCAGCATCTGACAGCAATGTAATCTCCCTAAGAAACCCTTCAACTTCGTTTTGGAATTTAAAAAAGAAGAAGAGGAAGAAAGGGAAACCTGCACACATTCCTCTAAAGAAAACTGACCTCACAGTGTATATATACAGTACCAATATCTGATAAAAGTTAAAGAGTGAGCACAGATGTATGTACGTGCAAACAAGGGAAAGAGAGAGGAGAGAGGTTTTCCTGGAAGAGGTCCGAATTTCAGAGCACCTTTCATGCATACTTCTTATTTAAACTACTGCCTCTGACATCTACTTACAGCTTATATAAACTGAATGATAATGAAGAAGCTACAAGAGTTCAAGAAGGAAAAATATGGGAAGCTTAAAAGTCTGCCCTTTTTCTGGGAGTTTAAAAAAAAAAATCAACTACTACAGCTGTCAAACAAGAAAAGCTTTTTCAAGCTGACAATGGAAAATGCGTACAGTCTGGGAGGGACTGAGATTGAACTGGACTTGGGGATCTTCACAGAACACAAGCTAAATAGGTGTTTTGAAGAACATATAAAACTATAACATTAAAAAAGGTATTGGGATAACTATGAGAGATCTCAGGATATGGGGACCACCAACTAATTCCCAAATTGTGGTCTAATTTGTCGGACTACGGAGCCCGTTGGGTGGCACAATCAAGCCTTCAATTAGTAAATGAAAGGTTGGGAATTCAAGTCCACCCTGAGCCACCTCAGAAGAAAGGCTTAGCAATCTCATGCCGAAAGATCACAGTCGGAAAACCCCATGGAGCACTGTTCTACCCTGCGATACATGGGGTTGCTGTGTTGGAATCAAGTCTATGGCAACCGGTTTGTTTGTTTCTTCGTTAAGACTATAGTTAGAGGGCTTAGTCTAGTTTGCAGTCCTAGCAACCCAATGATGACATCAAGAACTTGGGGAGATCTAGTAGAAGGCAACGCTCATAAAAGATGAAGTGAATGGACACGAAAGAATAACAAGATAATTTATATTATAACCTGGCAGATGCCTGGGTTGGGTAAGAGTGCCAATCTTTACCCATATAATGGGTTCAATTGGAAGGCAAACATCACATCACCAAAGAAAAAATAGATGCTCAGCACACACAATAAATACCCCAGGTGGTGACAGGCATAGATACCAAAAAAGAAGAACAAGAAAAAATAAGTCATTTCAAAAAAAAAGCTGAGATAGAATGTAGGAAGGATTTTAATCCAATCATTGGCGAGACATACTGTAATGTAATACTTGCCCCAAATATCTCCTTGCAGTGAGAGTCTAAGGTGTGTGTATGTGTGTGCACTGGCCAATGAACATTTATGAAACATCCACAATGTGCCAGGTACTGTTCATATATTTGTGTATCTATTCCCCCCAAACACCAACATAAATAGGAGTTTTGTCCACTTTTTACAGAAGAGGAAAATAACATGGCATATAGACAAAGAAGAAATCATATGCTCAGATCCACAATTCTCAGACGAAAGAGGTGGGATTTGAATCCAGAGCTGTCTGAATTCAGAGCGTCTATGGGGGCAGTGAAGCACTGCTGGCATAGTAGTTAACAGTTCAAATCCACCAGCTGCTTCCTGGAAAGCCTATGGGGCAGTTTACTCTGTCCTATAGGGTCGCTATGAGTCAGAACTGATTTAACAGCAATTTTTTTTTTTTTTTAAATGGGGGCAGTGGTGCTTCCGTAGTATAATTCTTGCCTCTCATGTGGGAGATCTGAGTTTGATTCCCAGCCAATGTACCTCAGTGCAGCCACTATCCGTCGGTCAGTGGAGGCTTGAGTGTTGCTATAATGCTGGACAGATTTCAGCAGAACTTTCAGACAAAGACAGACTATGAAGAAAGGCCTGGTGATCTACTTCTGAAAATCAGCCAATGAAAACCCCATGAGTCTGGGGCTGACTTAATGTCAGCTAATAATAATATTTGCTCCTCACTCTCTTAAGAGAAAGCCTAGCAGTCTTTCTTTAACAAGATGGACTGCCTCCTGTCTCCTAGACACAAGGGGGCAGTCTTCTGGCTTAGCATCACAAAACCCCTGCCCCTTAGAGGAAGGTCTCTTCAGAGCTCTGAGCTTTCCACTTTGAGGAAACATGTTCAGTAGTAGACATTTCATCTTCAAAATCAGTAAATGGTGCTTTTCTTCCCTCTAAATCAGAGACAGAAATTAACTCATGTCCCCTAAGAGATGTTAAGCCAGAGATATTGCCCTCTTTCAATGGCCATCTGTTATGAGGGGACTGAAGTCTAGGGGTGCCTATGCCGGTGGATGCTGTCAGTCTTTTAGAGCAGGGATGTGGGGAGTAGTGAAGGATTGGAGAAGAAGAGCGGGATCCTAGAAACGGAGCTGGGAAAGGTAGAAAACTCTCCTGTGAGCACAGTATTTTCAACCTCAAGGATTGTTCAACCAGCATCCATTCCTAAACCACTTTTTTGAGGACTATATAGTGGCATGAGGGAAATATCACAGTATAAGGTAAACTAGAAAACCAAACCCACTGTCACTGAGTCAATTTCAATTCATAGCGACCCCATGGGGTTTCCTAGGCTGTAAATCTCTAGGGAAGCAGACTGCCATATCTTTCTCCCATGGAGCCATTGGTGGTTTCGAACCACCAACCTTTCGATTAGCAGTCAATTGCTTTAACCACTGTAGCAGGGCTCCTTAAATATAAGGTAAGGTATACAAAAATCATAATACTAACATATAACGATGGAATTTTATATCTTGGAGATACATGTACTTGCATATATACGTATATGTAGAAACCAGTTGACATTGTATCAACGGATACACACACACGTGAACGTATATAAAATATATTATACATTGCTATATATATAATTATGTATATGTTGTTTTTTTGGATGCTGTCAAACTGATTCCAACTCATAGCAACATCATTTGAAAGAGTAGGGTTTTCTTGGCTGGAATCTTTATGGAAACAGATCACCAGATCTTATCCCTCAGAGCTGCTGGGTGGGTTTGAACTCTCAGCCTCTTAGTTAACAGCCAGGTGCTTAACCAACGTGCCACCGGGTGTCCTTATATTACATACACAGAGCATTTAAAATCACAGCAAATTAAAAGCCGCACGTGACATGAAAGTGTTAATACTTGTTATTACTCTGTGCTTAAAGATGTTTCCTATCTTCTACTTTTTATTTTTCGGTAATTTACAAATACTCTAAAATAAATGTCTTACTTTTATAATCTGAAAAACTATATAATCATTTTAGTAGTTACAATGGTGCTAATAATAACACCAGTCTTCATGCTCACGTAATTCTCAGAACCCTCAGGGGTTTCACTTTCACTGCTGTTTTGAGAGAGAAAACATACCCTTCTTTCTTCCCTTCCTTTACATATTCTTTTTTTTTTTTTTTTAATATGGGCACAAGGAATACAGAAACTTTGGGAGCTTAAAAGAAATTTAATGAAACCTTGATAGTGAAAATAAACAGTATTGTTAACCATCAATTAATCATCAAACATTTTGGGTCGGTGATGGGCAAGTATTGCGGCCGGCCTATGAGAATACAGTGATAAATGAGCATAGCCCCTGGGCTGGCAAGTTGGATCTCAAAGGCTATGGCTTGCATGCAGATGGGTGGGGTCATTCCATTGCTATTTGCTGATAAAGAACAAGGAACACAACCAAGTGTGGCTGATAGAACCCTTTCTGGACCATTTTCCTCAGAGAACCCTTTCTGAGCATTTGTCACATGTACTGAACAAGCTTGACCTTTACTGAGTGCCCAGCATGGCTAAGACAACTTGCTCTTCCCCCTAGTCGATAGGCTCTGACTCCAGGGAAACAGTAAATTCCCCAACACCAGAGATAGGAGAAAGTCAAGAGCCTGAGAAAAAGGCAGGAACCTGACATGTGATATGGCCTCCGAGGACCTCTCCAGCTAGCAGGATGATCCCAAGGCCTCTAGTGATGCCTGGGTAGGGCCACTCAGCTAATCACATAAGTCCCCTGTTTTTTAATGACTCTCGGTGTTCAGTCAGGAACTGTTGTCACACAAGCCCTTCACTTTTTTCATATCTAGAGAACGGCTCATATAAGCTATGTGCCAAGAGTTTGTGGTGATCTTGCTATCCCAGCTCCCGATTGTCAAAAACTATATACTAGTATGCAAGGACTTTCTGAAACTGGCAAATTGGAGTGCTGTGATTTTGTGACTTCAGCAACTAGAAGAAATTAAACTTCTAATCCTTTATCTGACCTTGCTCAAGGAAAGAGTTAGATCCACACTAGCAGGCAGGGAGAGTGAGTATTGAGGAGGGCAGAAGAGCCAACAGGATGTCAGAAATTACTTAATGGAAGCCAAAGTTTTTACTTCTGCTATAACTGTATTCTGTTTTGAAAAAGCAATAATCTTCCTTCTACCTGAGTGACAGTCACATGGGGTTGTTACTAGAGTTCTCAACAATTTAGAAATGGAAACGCCAACCCACATGGAGGAGTGGAGGAGATGGAAGTAAGAGGCTTCTCAAACAGCTAATGGATTGGAATATGGCCACAAGAACCTTTTGGATTTCTTATTTAAGAGCAGTGAGACTAATGCTCAGAGAAGTCAGGGTATCTGATACAAGGTCATGAAGCTGGAAGAGGTCAGGGTACAGAGTATATGAACACTGCCTTTCTACTCAGTCCTTCATCTGTGTTCTCTTCCCTGATTGCCTGTCTCAGTTGGCACTTTCTGTCCTTTTTCCTGTTCCTCCAGTCTTCTTTCCAATCATATGTCTACCTCCATCCATAGTTACCCTTCACTTTGGAGGCAGATATTCATATGCGGTTGGAGAGGCTGACATAACTCACTTTGTCCCACAGCTGCCACCCTAACTGTGACCCTATCCTTTTTCACCATACTCTGAAAAGCCCAATTTGTACCCAGAGGAGGGCATCTGAAAGCCTCACCACCATTTGCACCTTTCCTAGAGAGACAGAGGACACTGCTGTGTGATTTAATAGCAGCATCCCTGCTGATGTCCCAGGGCACCACTCAGTTGAGAAGTATCTGCATACAATGCTAATATTGGCAAGATATCTGAAAAGCTAACTCAGGTATTAAATCACGCTAAATGAATGAGTCAGATCTTTATTGCGCTTCTCCCACGATAACTCTCTGAGCGAAACATAAAGGTTATATCGGTGACTGAAACAAAAGTCAACCCAATGCCCTTTCAGGAAGAAAAAAATGTAAGACATATAAAGTCTTCAGTGGATTTCTTCATAACTATCTCCACACACAGTTGGCCTCTATGTACTCTCCCAGTTCCTGTTCCGTTACCCCCCTTAATGTCCTGGTCCTAGTTTGCTACCCTACTTTTCTGAGTCATTTCCTGCCTCTCCTGCCTCTAGGATGTGAATATATAACCCATAAGCTTTAATATATGAGTCCCTACGTGGTGCAAATGGTTAACGAGGCCATCTGCTAACCAAACATTTGGCAGTTCAAGTATACATCAAGAGGTGCCTCAGAAAAAAGGCCTGGGAATCTACTACTGAAAAATCAGCCATTGAAAACCCTATAAAGCACAGTCGTACTCTGACACACATGGGATGCCATGAGTTGGAATCAACTCAGTGACAACTGGTTTAGTTTTTGGTTTCTTTACTTTAAATATACAGTTTCATCAAATTATCCTTGGCTGTACATTTACCCTACACTGATGTTGCTACCAACCAGGATTTTGCCCATTAAATTTTCCTACATGAGAAAAGAGCTGGGGAGAGCTGGGCCTGAGCTCAACTCTGGTGATCCTGGCACATAGATAGAGGGACTATCATCTTCCCACTGCTGCCTCCCTACATAAGAGCTGCAGGAGTCACACTGAGCATAAGCCTGATGAAGAACTCTAAATAAACCATCACTTTGATTTGAGGAATTTAACAAAGCTGTAGGTACAAGGTTAGCAAATAAGAGTCAGTTGGGTTTCTATACACCAGCAATGAGCAACCTGAAAGGGAAATTATGGGAACAATTCCATTTACAATAGCATCTAAGAGAATAAATACCTAGGAATAAATCTAACCAGGGATGTGTAGGACCATAAAATGCTGCTGAAAGAGATTAAAGAAGACTTAAATAAATGGAAAGATGTTCTGTGTTCATGGATTGGAAGACTTAATATTGTTAAGATGTCAATACTACCGAAAGCAATCTATAGATTTAACTCAATCCTGATCAAAATTCTAACATCCTTCTTTACAGAAATGGAAAAACCAGTCCTCACCTTTATATGGAACGGCAAGGGGCCCGGAATAGCGAAAGCAATGTTGAAGTAGAAGAACAAAGTAGGAGGACTCACACGTCTTGATTTTAAAACATATTATACAGCTACAGTAATCAAAACAGCCTGGTACTGGTATAACAATAGAAACACAGGATGATGGAACAGAATTGAGAGTCCAGAAATAAATTCACACATCTATGGTCAACTGATTTTTGATAAGGGTGCTAAATCCATTCGATGGGGAAAGAAGAGTCTCTCAATAAGTGGTATTGGGAAAATTGGATTTCCACATGCAGAAAAATGAAACAGGATCCACACATCACACCATACACAAAAAACAGATTCAAAATGGATTAAGGACCTAAATGTGCAAACTAAAACCATAAAATTCTTAGAAGAAAATGCAGGGATAAAGCTGTAAGCCTAGCTTTTAACAATAGATTGTCTAATATAACAACAAAAGAACAAACAGCAAAATACAAAATAAAATAAATGGGGCCTGATAAAAATTTAAAAGTTTTGTTATCAAAAGGCTTTACCAAAAAAGTGAAAAGGCAAGCTACTGACTAGGAGAATATCTTTGGAAATCATATATCTGACAAGAATCTAATAAGCAATATACATATAAAACTTTGACAACTTTAACAACAAAAAGTCAAATAGTCCAATCATAAAATGGGCAAAGGACTTGAATAGACACCAAAGGGGACATTCAAATGGCCACCATACACATGAAAAGATGCTCAGGGTCGTTAGCCATCAGGGAGATGTAAATCAAAACCCCAATGAGATATCATTTTCTCCCATTAGGATGTCTAAGATAAAAACAAAAATAAAAATAAAGCAAAAAACAGAAAATAACAAATATTGGTGAGGATATGGGAAAATTAGAAAACTTATCCATTGCTGGTGGGAATGCAAAATGGTACAGCCATTGTGGAAAACAGTGTGGTTATTTCTCGAAAAAGTAAAATTAGAATCACCGTATGACCCAGCAATTCCAGTTCTAGGTATATACCTAAAAGACTTGAAAGCAGAGACTCAGAGACTTGTACGTCCATGTTCATAGCAGCACTATTCACAATAGCCAAAGAAAGGAAACAACTTAAACGCCCGTCAAAGGATAAATGGATAAACAAAATATGGAACATACATACAATGAAATATTACTCTGCTAGTAGGAGAAATGAAATATTGATACATGCTACAATATGGATGGGGCTTGAAGACATAATGCTGAGTGAAATAAGGCCATCACAAAAGAACAAATACTGTATGACAATCCATTGCCACCGAGTCAATCCCGACTCATAAAGACCCTGCAGGACAGAGTAGAACTTCCGATAGGGTTTCAAAGGATGTAATCTTTATGGAAGCCAACTGCTGTGGAGCAGGTGGTGCGT
>NW_004444350.1:267312-268445 GCF_000243295.1 Trichechus manatus latirostris | reverse complement strand
TTTTTTTTTTTTCCTGTTGAGGAAAAAAAATAAATTAATGATCATGGTGGCACAGTGGTTAAGAGTACGGCTGCTAACCAAAAGGTCAGCAGTTCAAATCCACCAACTGCTCGTTGGAAACCCTATGGGGCAGTTCTACTCTGTCCTATGAATGAGTTTGGTTTGGGTTTTTGGTATAATAACCATTGTTATTTTTATTTGTTTATACTCCCTTTTTTTATATAAAGGGTTTGAAACAGTTGATGATAGATGTTAATGTTCCTGCAGCATAAACAATACTAAAAAATTTCAGTTGCCAACCCCAAACGATATTTTTGAAGATGTTTGAAAAAAATCAAGAAAGCCTTTTTAAATTTACCCCTTACTTTCTCCAAACACATCAGGGCAGATTTCCTCCATATTTTCTCTCAACACTCATCTGAATGGATAATAGGTAAAGGACTTTCTGCCCAATAAACTGAGTCACTTGGGTGTAGGGCCACTGGGCTTAAATTTACCTCAACCACTGCAGAATGAACAGAACTCGCACTAAGAAAAACCTGACCGTTGGGAAGCATGATTTTAGCCATCTCAACTGAAGCTTTCTGCTCTCCATGAACTCAAGCTGTATACACACTTGTTTCTCTGCTTGCCAACTCACTCAATGTAAACTTTTAGAAAAAATCAGAGGGTCTCATCTATACTATACTGTGAACTATAGACACAGATCTCCAGGTTTTTGTTCACCAATAGGATTAATACTCAACAGTGGGAGACTTTCTTCAAGAAGAGCAGAAGGAAACCAATAATTTATGTGCTAACCAATATGTAGATGGGTTTCATATAGCAGGGCCTGGTTGATTCTTGCTATAAACAAGAATTTTATGAGGCTACCCTTTTTATGGTAAGGAACTGACTTGCCCCACGTTGTACACCCAGTAAAAGGCAAAGAAGAGTTAGAATTAAGATTTGCCTCTTTCCTTCCTCCCACTTTCTCCCAACTACGTTTTCTTTTTCATCTCTTTTCTTGTTTTGACTCCTTGCTTTGGCCAAGCACAGTGATTTGGATTTTCACCTCTCAGGTTCCTCCTTGTCTTTCTTTAAGTGAATTTCACACCAACATCCAGCATGCAGAAGGGAAAGGTAGTTCTTCA
>NW_004444350.1:264794-265872 GCF_000243295.1 Trichechus manatus latirostris | reverse complement strand
TCTGCAAGCTTGGGAACTTCTAAGAGTCTGTAGACCTCTTATCTCTCCCAATGATACAGTCTTGGCCCAGGTAAATATTCTAATTATTGTAAATGCCAGTGGACATGCTTGTTCCTCCTGGTTTCTGTCACTTCAGGGAAAGAAACCCCAGGAAATGGAAATGGTGCAGCTCTTTCTTTTGGTGGTTTCTGTTAATTAGCATGGAACACCTGCACAGTAATGGTGCTGGAACCACCAGTTAGAATAAGAAAACTCAAAGCCAATAAGAAAGTAAGATAAATGGGGAAACTGGACATAACTGGTTAATTGACCTACCAGATAAGGCTTCAGCATCACCTGGTCTAAGCTAGAGACTTGACCAAGGGTAGAGGTAGCCATTTCCTAATCTTTGGGTTCCCTGTACTTAAATCCCAATTTAAATAAGTGTAACTAGTTCTGAGCTTTAGATTATTAAATGTGATTTAGGTTCTTACTGGCTTTAATGAGAACTGCATATAATTATTATTATAACATCTCCCACATGATGCTTTAATCAGGATTATAGCACATCAGCTTTAAACAAAACAACGGTCTGTGTAATTCAATCCATGTCCTGTTTACAGACTGACAGATGTTAAACTATAGGAACAATGGATAATGAAGTAGAGTAGGAAAATCACAGCCCAAATAATTGACTGTTCGGAGATTTTTGTTTGGATTATTAACTTTCATGTTTCAATGAGAAAAATGAATTCTGGAATCTCAGAGCTGGAAGGAAATTTGGAAAGACTCCACGTCTAGACCATATTCTTTATTAGTAGCTCAGGGTTTCACACTCATACTCCTCTGCGTGCCCACTAGGTAATACGGATGACTGAGTGGGCTGGGTGTGGAGAACAATAAGGAGTTTTGGGGATTGTGTCTAAATGAAAGGCACATGCCTCGTGGAGAGAGTCAGCTGCTATTGGGCCCATCCAATTGTTGTAAAATATTCAGACTTTTACAGACACAAGTCAATAATCTGGGTTTATACATTAAAAAAAAATCTTGATTTTCAATATGGGAACGAGACATAACACGTGAAAGCAAACTAATACAT
>NW_004444350.1:263702-264694 GCF_000243295.1 Trichechus manatus latirostris | reverse complement strand
CATCAAGTGTGAAACTTGAAACAGAATGAACCCTTGAAGGTGAGTGGAATGAATTAATGGGACATACCAATGGATGTAACGTTCTTGGGTTTTACAAACGGTTCACACTCAGCTACTAATCTAAAGACTGTCAGTTTGAACCCACCCAGTGGAACCATCTGCTTCTGATAAGATTACAGTCAAGGAGTCCTTGTGGAGCTGTTCTATTCTGTAACACATGGGGTCGCCATGAGTCAGAATCGACTTGATGGTAACAGCTTTGTTCATCAATGGTATTGAGAGGAAGGGGGACGTACCCAAGGATGGGAAGTTGGTGGCAGGAGCAGGGACAGATCACTTCAGATTCTGTCTGGTGTCCTTGACACTGTAAGATTCTGCTGTTCAAGGTTGTCGTGAAGCAAAGACAGAGAAAGAGGGCTGCAGCCATCACTAGGCTGAGCATCTAAAGGCATTCAGAAACTAGATCTTTAATATGAAAATGTATCTCACATGCACAGGGAGGGCAGAGGACATGACGGGCAGGTGCTGCTGCTGGTAATTATTATACTACGTGGCAGTATTCAACACATAGTCTGTGCCAGGATCTCTGCTGAGCACTGCAGATGTATTTCTTATTTGATCTTCACAAATCTATCAGGCATTTCCATTTTATATTAAAAGAAACTCACAAAACGAGGTTAAGAGACTCTTCTGAAATCCCACAGCTACTAAATTGCACCCACTACATATGAGGTACGGAGCCCTGGTGGCGCAGTGGTTAAGAGCTGACTGCCAACCAAAAGGTCGGCAGTTCAAATCCACCAGCGGCTCCTTGGAAACCCTATGGGGCAGTTCTACCCTGTCCTATAGGGTCGCTGTGAGTCGGAACTGACTCCATGGCACCTAACAACAACAATGTATATGAGGTGTTTTCACAATTCTTAAAACGACCATGTGAGATGGTCATCAGTACCCACATTTTACAGAGAAGGAGGAAGGAGCCTCAGAGGGCT
>NW_004444350.1:261723-262683 GCF_000243295.1 Trichechus manatus latirostris | reverse complement strand
TATGCATTTTAATGTTTTCAGAACTGAAAACACAAGGAGAACAGCCTTGTTTTGAAAGCCACTAAAAACAAATACCATGGATAAAAAGGAAAAGGAACGTTTTGGTAAGATGCCAGCTAAGTAGGTGATGTGAAGAACAGAGCTACGCTCCTTAAAACAGAGTGGAAATGATTAAGCTGTGAATGTGTAAAAGGGTTTTTAATTCTTTAAAAAAATGCATGCAGAGACAATACCTTGAAGCCAGAGAAAGAGCAGATTTGTTCTTCACAGGAAAAGTGTAAATGGTTTTTTTTGTTTTTTTCTCAAATTGGGAAAATGAGATGAAAGAGGAAGAGAGGACATCAAAGTGAGAATGGGGAGACTTGTGTAATCCTGAATAGGGTCTCAGGAGGAAATAGCTTTTCTATCCTGCAGAGATGAGGGAGTAAACCACATGCTTTTCAAAAAGGGAACTTTGAACAAAGCCAGTGTTGTTATCATTGACCTTTAAAGGAAGAAGGTGAATGGCATTTGCTTGTTTAGTTCCAGGTAGAACAATAGGCCCTGAGAGCCAGCATTTCTCTCCTGAAGCATCCTCACTTAGCTCAGATTCAAACCTCCATACCTGACTCTGCAGGCATGCGAATCTCACCTTGCTTGGCATTTGCAGTAAGTGAAAACACTCTGTCAGTAGCTAAGATGCTTTCCTTCTGTGTCTCTGATGATGATAACTTGTAAGGGAGCTACTTTCATAGCCATGTTCCCTAGCACTGGAGGTGGCATGTCACTGTCCTCCTTGTTACCCAGGGGTGGATTGCTGTGGTAGAAATAACAGGCGTTGGACATGGGGATATGTTAGGTCTGGGCTCATCTGGTCGTGCCATTGATTCCTTGCATCTCCATTTCTAGGCTTCAGTTCCCCACATGTGAAATAACGGGAGGGATGGGGCAAAATAAGTTCTATGGTCTCTCCCAAATTTA
>NW_004444350.1:259454-260723 GCF_000243295.1 Trichechus manatus latirostris | reverse complement strand
AAAGACATATTGCATTGGGCAAATCTGCTGCAAAAGACCTCTTTAAAGTGATCAAAAGCAAAGATGTCACCTTGAAGACTAAGGTGCACCTAACCTAAGCCATGGTGTTTTCAATCACCTCATGTGCCTGCAAAAGCTGCACAACAAATAAAGAAACCTGAAGAATTGATGCCTTTGAATTGTGTTGATGAAGAATATTGAATATATCATGAACTGCCAAAAGAACAAAAAAAATCTGCCTTGGAAGTAGTACTATCAGAATGCTTCTTAGAAGCAAGGATGACAAGACTATATCTCACATACTTTGGACATGTTATCAGGAGGGATCAGTCCCTGGAGAAGGGCATTATGCTTGGTAAAGTAGAGGGTCAGTGAAAGAGAGGAAGACCCTCAAAGAGATGGATTGACACAGTGGCTGCAACAACGGGCTCAAGCATATAAACAATTGAGAGGATGGCGCAGGACTGGGCAGTATTTCCTTCAGTTGTACATAGGGTTGCTATGAGTTGGAACCAACTCAGCAGCACCTAACAACAACAACATACCACATATTTACACAAATAAAGCACACCTCCTACATTTGTTTGCCAAACGCTCCCACCCCCCGGTGAAGTATTTTCGTGAGCATGCTATGCTAATTTTTTTTTTACATGGAACTAAGCTTACGAAAATATCTGGTGTGGTAATTTACAAATACAATGCAACCTCGATCCAAATACTAACAACATTCTTTAAAGAGATGGAAAAACTAATCATTAACTTTATATGGAAAGTGAAGAAGCCTCGGATAAGTAATGCACTACTGAAGAAGAATAAAGTAGGAGACTTGCACTGTCTGACCTCCGAACCTACTATACAGCTACAGTAGTCAAAACAGCCTAGCACTGGTATAACGACAGGTACATTGACCAATGGAACAGAATTGAGAACCCAGATGTAAATCCATCCACCTACGGTCACCTCATCTTCGATAAGGGCCCCAAGTCCATCAAATAGGGAACAGTCTTTTTAACACATGGTGCTGGCAAAACTGGATGCCTATCTGCAAAAAAATGAAACAGGACCCATACCTCACACTATATACAAAAACTAATTCAAAATGGATCAAAGACCTAAATATAAAGCCCAAAACTGTGAAGTTTATAGGAGAAAAAATAGGATCAACGCTAGAGGCCCTAATACACAGCATTAACAGGATATAAACTATAACCAACAACACCCAAACTCCAGAAGATAAGCTGGATAACTGGGATCTTCTAAAAATTAAAC
>NW_004444350.1:239390-240080 GCF_000243295.1 Trichechus manatus latirostris | reverse complement strand
GTGTACTTTTAAATAATTATCTATATGAGAACAAATTGACAGCAACAACTGGAAAGTTAGGTGAGAAACTTAGGGGGCAGGGAGTCTGTGTTGATGACGGTGATACAGTTCAGGGAAGGATATCAAGAAAGGTGGCACAACCTGAAGAATGTAATCAATGGCACTGAATTGTACACGTAGAAAGGATTGCATTGATGTAATTTTGCTGTGTATGTCCTCACCAAGAAGCCCTGGTGGCACCGTGGTTAAGAGCTTGGCTGCTAGCCAAAAGGTCAGCAGTTCGAATCCACCAGCAGCTGCTTAGAAACCCTATGGGGCAGTTCTACTCTGCCATCTAGGGTCACTATGAGTCGGAATCGACTCATCTGTAACAGGTTATCTTCATCAAAAAAAAAAAAAAGGTAGCACTGCCAGTACAGGGCTGGGAGAAGAGATGCACCCTGTCCCCTGGATTGGTCTGGGAGCATGAGAAAGCTGCTCCTGCACCACTCACAGATGCCAAAGGGATTGTTTTGGCAGGAACAAAAGATGCGCAGGTGGTCTGCCCAGATGTGAGTTGTTCAGTGCATGTTGGCTCCGTAAAAGCTCTAGGAATTGATTTTTACGGTCAGGGCAATAGGAGAAAGGAGTGCTGGCAGCCTGGACAATGTCATTTCTTCCCTGGATTCTCACTGCTCATTTGTGCCTGCC
>NW_004444350.1:238124-239223 GCF_000243295.1 Trichechus manatus latirostris | reverse complement strand
GATCAAACTCTTATTTACTCCAGTTCTTTGATCTAATTCTCCTTTGTGATAGTGAGTATCCTGGCTTAATTTCTGGACAGGCTACGTTTGTTTCCTTACTCATTTGTCAAAATTAAATATTATCTATAAACCAAACCTGATTCCAACTCATAGCAACCCTAGAGGACAGAGTAGAACTGCCCCATAGAGTTTCCAAGGAGCGCCTGGTGGATTTGAACTGCCGACCTTTTCGTTAGCAGCTGTAGCTCTTAACTACTACACCACCAGGGTTTCTATAGGGACCCAAAATGTAAAGCCTAGAAGAACGGAAAGGTCTGAGTGTGAGATATGAGCAAACCAACCGAAGGGGATTTGAATGGCCTAGTCAGAAGGAAAGAAGAATTTGATGGAACACTCATAACCTTAAAGGATTCCAAGGAAATATGCAACATATGTGATTCACGTGGAATATAAACAATTAAAAATCCGAAATGACTGATTGTAGAACATATTTGCCCTCATATTATAAGACTTTGATACATTCCAGAAAAACTGCTGATAATGTTTGTGATGGGTCATCTAGCTGGGCTACGGTCACCAAATACTAGCCTAGAGGGTGTCATAAAGTAGTTACAGGTGATTGAATCAGTTGACCTTAAGTAAAGCAGATTACCCTCCATAACATAAGTGGGCCTCATCCAATCAGTTGAAAGCCTTAAGAGCAAAAAGGGAGGTTTCTGTGGGTATATTCTGCCTTCAGACTATAACTAGACTTTTTGCCTGAACTCCTCCACTCTTCATGTTTCCTGTCACCTGACCTACAGATTTTGGGACACAAGACTGCAAGAATCTCCAGCCCATTGCCATCAGATTTCAGACTCTTTCCAGGTAGACAGATAGTGTAATGGTTAATGTTATGTGTTAACTTGGCTAGGCTACGATTTTCAGTGGTTTGGCAGATACTGGACTGGTTGCTCTTCCATAATGTAATATAATGTAATCACTTTCTATGATGTGATCTGATGTGCTCAACCAATCAATTGAAAAGAAAGTTTCCTTGGGGGTGTGGCCTGCCTCCAGTATACAAATGGATGTTCTGGGAAAGCTCTCTGTCTCTCAA
>NW_004444350.1:223506-237157 GCF_000243295.1 Trichechus manatus latirostris | reverse complement strand
ATCCACAACTGCAAATGGTCTTGCTTACTCAACATCTGTCAAACATAGCAATGTCAGCACACTACCTGGTAGGGTACAAACTGTTCACTTGCTTGGATGCTAACCAGAAGGTTAGTGGTTCAAGTCCACCTAGAAGTACCTCAGAAGAAAGTCCTGGTGATCTACTTCCAAAAAAAATCAGCCATTGAAAACCGGTGGAGCACAGTTTTACTCTGACACACATGGGGTCACTATGAATTAGAATTGACTCCACGGTAACTGGTAGTAGTATGCTCCCTTTGGAATAGACATTGTTTAATTTAATTACTGCAATATATTTATACATTTATAGATTGTATTACCTATTATCATAGAGTGGGGGAACATTTGGGGTAATATAGGTCAAGCTTCTATACACTGCAGGAATTCCCTCTAATACAAAGGCTGGGCCATTTGGCCCCTCCAGAGGTAGGAGGCTCATCAGCACGGGTAGTGAGGAGCCCACTTCATCTACGCTCATCTTTGATTGTTGGAGCTGTCTACCCCACGGCTGTAGAGTTGTCAGAAGGGCATCTGGAACAATATGCATAAACTCTACTGACAATAAATATGAAGGATTATTTCAGATTATATTGCTTCACTAAAATTCTGTGCACACTACAGTTTTACAAGCCCTTATCAGCATTTCTAAAATGCAAGAAAAGATACGACATCAAATTTCTTCCATAATTTATTTGATGAGGAAACCTAACCTGAACTAATATGGGCTAATATATTCTTGATTTACCCCAACTTTGTGGGAATATTCATGCGCTTCTTTTCAGAAATATTGAAGTATTTGACTAAGGGTACTGCCTCAGACCCCACTGGAGTATTAGGTAACATACAACCCATGTACTCTATTACTTCCTCAAATTTAGAAAAAAAAATCTGAAAACAGACCTAGCCCTGTAATTTTGAATAAGCTAACACTGTTATCTCAACTTTGCTAATGTTGCTTTTTTGACAATCAGCTTTACTCTGATCAACGTTTTTAAAATTCCAACTCTCTCTCGCATAGCGCTGTATCCTTTACAGATATTTTGCTTCTCTTTTCATTATCAACTTCTAAGTATTTTGAGTACCACTTGACACAGACGAAACAATATAAAGTATCTGTTAAATAAAGAAATGGTATGTCATTCACTTGGTGGGATTTTTATCTGTCTTGCTCCCACCCCCAGCCTCCCAGCCTCCCTCAGTTGTAAGCTCCAAAAGGCCCAGGAAGGCTGTATTTCCATCCTTTGGGGGGTGTCTGGCAGATAGGAGGATATTAAATAAAATAGTACATTAATTTATCATTTTTAATAATTGAATAAAATGTTACATTAATTTACTTTATCATTTTTATAAATAAAACTTAAAGTGTTTTTCTTAATTCTCATATAAGTTTATTTTAAAATTTTGTAATACAAAGAAGAAAACAAATATCACCCATAAGTATATAATGAGATACCTACTATTAATAATTTGATATATCTTTTTATTCTTGATTTATTTATTTATCAAAATAAATTTCTTTCTCACCTTGTGAAATATTCTTTGTCAGTATGATTTTTAACAGCTTTATAGATTCCAGCATATGGACACAATATACACTAAAGCATTCTTGTAATGTTGGAGACTTAGTTCATTTTCAAATTTTTGCTTTCGTAATTCTGAGATAAACATCTTTGTTCAAAATCTGTATGCGTATTTCTTTCTTTTTTCTTTTTTTAATTTGTGGTAGATCCTTAGAAGTAGAGCTTCCAGGTGAAAGAACCAACATATTAAGTCCCTTAGCACTGAAACAAATTGAATTTGAATTTGAAAAAATTCTAATATTTTTGTGTCCTACCTTTCTCTAGAAACATAAGAAGAGGAAGATTATTTATGTTTGTGAACAAAATCTGGCAATACATGTGATTTTTGGCACATTTTGGAATCTGGGTATTTAGTGACTAGGATCTAAACTGAAGTGGCAGCTTCCGATGGAAAGTCCACCTGCCTACGTGTCAAGAGAGTTGGCACCAAATTTCTGGCTTCGGATACCTCTCTGCTCCTCTCCTCGCTTCGTTTTCCCCTTCTATTTATTGATGGGAACAGTGGCCACTGCCCAATCTGCTTTAAACGGGCTCTTATGAAGATGAAACAAAATAACGCTCATAAAAGGCCTTTTAAAGTAAAAATTGCTGTACAGCTACAAGGTGTTATTAATTCAACACACCAGCAATGTAAATTTTTGTCAGCTGAGTATTGTTAACAGTCACTGTCAACATGTATCCAGTTTCAATTCTTTTCAGGAAATCCAAAGCTCAAAATCCCATTAAATATAGTTTAAAACATCAAATCCTCTCTATAATTAATAACAATGATTGGGCACAGAATCCTCAAAAATAGACTTATTTCTATTCAGCAACAGCATGTGCTAATGAGAAACCAAAGGAAATAGATAATTATAGGCCAGAGTCTCCTTCACCATTCTTTGGAGAATACAGAACTTGAGCAAACTCAATCCTACTTCATGTGACAAGTATATTATCTCTGAATGTTAGCATTGCCACTCCATGTGTCTTCCCTTGAGGAGGCGAGGGTGAGCAGGAAGAAGGCTATGTCAGGAAAGGGGAGGTTTCCCTGCAAACTGCTCCACCAAGTTTTTAGAGCCAACCTACTGTGGGAAGGGTCATTTACCTTCTCTTTGCCTTTTTATTGTTGTTAGTTGCCTTTGAGTTGATTCAGACTCATAAGGACCCCAAGTGACAGAATAGAACTGCCCCATAGAAATAATCCTTTGTTCAAGGCATGAAAGTGAACAGATGGCTTCTTGTGGATGTTTCCAGCTCTTGAAACTATGATGTGTGTGTGTGTTGTAGAGTCAGTGCAAATAGGAGGATTTTATATTAAATACTTTATTCTACACCATTTATTGTGCTAGGAATATAGGAGGATTTCTGAATTATTATTTTTTTTTTTTTTAAAGAAAAGGTCTTTACCATTGAGTGGCTCAGAGTCTTATAGGAAAAATAAGTAAATAAATAAATAAGGTAACTATGCAGATAACTACCATACAGGTTCATTTCCTGAATGAAGGGAAACCTTAATGGTTGCAGGAATGTAGTGAAAAGGAATCTACTCCAGTCTCAGGACCCAATATATACCACCAGAGGAGAGTCCTGAAGGACTCGTAATTGTTAGAAAGGGAAATAGCAAGGCAAATCATATGCTAAAAAAGGAATGCTTCATATGCAATAGCTGGTGGCTGCAGACAGAGCATGCTTCTTCTAGAACTACGAGTAATTCCATAGGACTGGCACACAGTGGTGTGTATGTGCGTGTGAGAGAGAGATCAGAAGGGGAAGTAGCAACTGGAGAGACTCAAATCATGTCAGTTCTTATATACCATATTAAGAAGATTAGATAGAAGTAATAGAGCCACTTATTCCTCTGTCAATAATTGAATTAAATAGGTTTTCTTCCAACCTCGGGGACTAATTTCTCAATTTGGTTTTGAGTGCAGAGTGCCGCTTTCCCTGTAGCTCCATCGGTACTCTGACAATGTCAGAACAGTAGAATTCTCAATGGATGGGGATTGAGGGATAAAATGGCGATCTTAGAGGCACCCAAGGATGAAAAAAGAAGTTTAAGGTCTCCACCAAAAAGCAAGCATACTTATCCTTAAAGGTCAAACTCTCCTAACATTTGTTCAGCCATCAAATAAAAAGTTCTTTCAATACTGCTGCATTAAAAGTGCGATATCTTCTTGGATGGTAACGTTGAAGTCCTTTGAAGCATCCTGAATGAAAACAAGGTATTGATAACTGCTCTGTATGGAATCTCGACCTAAATGTTTGTAAGAACCAGTAGACCTTGTATATTCTCCCTTGTCATTTCTTTGTTGCTTGTTGTTATTGTATAGGAGGGCACACCTAGCAGAGGGAAAGGAAGAGGAGTTCAGACACCTTGTGTCTCCGGCTAGTGTCTGAGTCTTACCCAACTCAGATGAAAACCTCCTGAGAGATGCTGACACAGGAAGGGGGTGGGGGTTTTGACCTCAACTTCATCAGCCCTTTGCCCTAAATCTCCTCATCTGTAAAGGATAATCTTTAAGTTTCCTCTTTGATCTAACAATTTATAATTATTCACTTTTTTCAAGGAAATCTAATTCGGGTGTGATAAGTGCTCACTGCTGAAATCTTCCATGAAGTCCAGAAAAATTGATTTTTACCAAACATAGATTGAAAGGGGTAGAGAATGCCTTTGCAGTACGTTCCTTCAGTTAACCTTTCCAGATTTTCAGCCCTGTACCCTTCTCCACATGCCATCCACCTCAGCAAAATGACGTTAGTCTCCAGACTCAAGCCCTCTGAGTGTCATGACAATATCATTTTTTTCAACTTCTCCACATGCTCAAGTCTCGCCATCTCTTCAAGGCCAAGTACAAAGTCACACTAATCTCCACATCATTTATAAACATGAGTGTGACATGCTCCTTACAGGAATCTAAGCTCCTTAAAGCTAGAGACCAGTTTTAATACCATCCTTTAGTCCCTTAAAGCACCCCAAGGAGCAATGTCTTGTGTGAATTCAATACACTAGTATTGAATGAAAAATATCGCAAGAGTTGGACTTCTCTCCTGTAAGTTGATTGTATGCTATTAAGTCTGCATAATAAGTAAATGGGCTCAGAGTTAATTTTTAGATTACCATTCACGGATGAAAGTTTATACGTGGAATTTTATCTATGCCAAGTCCTTTTTAGATCCAGCCAACATTGAGCTTTTTCCCTTCTTTCTCCTCCTTTTTCACTTATGTATACATAAAAATCCGGTTAAAATTAAGATGAAGAGCAAACCTGAATAAAACAAAAAGAAAAGAAACATCCCAGAAGTATAATATGTAGCTTTGTTTATTCATGTGTTAATGTATTCATCGACACATTGAAACAGCACTAATGTGGCACCAATGCTGAATCAGGCCCTGTTCTAGGCAATTTGATGTAGCCATGAAAAGGGCCAGCCAGCCCTGGAGACACTCATGGACCAGTGAAGAAGAGAAACACACGTGTGCAAAGAACACAACACAACATGGGCCCTGCTAAAGGAAGGAGTGAGGGGCAGGATAACCCAGGAGAGGGACGTCTCATCCAGCTTAGGTCAGAGAGCCCCACCCTGCTTAGACGTTGTTATGTCTAACTCCCCAAAGAAGTTGGGAAAGGACTTCTCCAAAGGACAAAACAGCATATGTAATGGTAAAAGGGCATAAAGAGTGTTTAAAGAGGAGACAAGGACAAAAAAAGGAAACCACATTTAATTGAAAATTGGACATGACTGTCTATAAGCATGAAAACCACACACCTAGATTATCTGGATAATGCAATTTCAGCGCTCTTGATCTAATGTTCCATTCATCTATGTATAGGGTTCACTGACACCACAATAAGCAGTTGTGCAGGAATTCAAAGAATCAGATGATGAATAAAGATCAGGGTCTTCATAAATCTTCCTGAAGGAGGTTGAACTTGTCCTGGCTTTAGAGGATGACACAGGGATAAAGAAAACGTATATGGCAAAGAGCAGCGTGAATAAGAGACGCAGGGAAGAATGACTGTCTGTGTCAGCACTCTAGAAATAAAACAAAAGTGAACAAACAAAGCGTAGCTTTCCATAACTAATTCCTGACAGAGGGAAAGATGGTGGCATGGATGCAGATGTGGGCAGAAGTATAGACTGAGATGCAAGTGTTGATGTATAGCAGCTGTAGACAAAGAAACAGGAGTAGGAATAGCTAGAAACAGGCTTGAAGTCTCCACGAGGGAAAACAGAGCATTTGTACTTTGAGAGGGAAACAGACACTCCATTGACAAGTGCAAGTCCTTCTTATGAGCACTTGAATCCCTGCTCATTTTTTTAAAGTCTCCTTTCAGGTCTATCCTTATGAACCCACTGAAGTCACACATAATAGGAATACAGAGAAAATGAAGCAATCAAGTTTGCTTCCTCCTTGTACACGTGGGAAGACCGAGGCACAAGAGGTACAAGACCGCCTGGGGTCCCTCAGCTTCCCTGCAGCTGAGGTTCGGCAAAAGCTGAGCCTTCAGACTCCAAGTCTCAAGTGCTTTCTTGAGACACACCTGGCCCTCAATGAGAGCTGGCTTAGGAAACCACCCTGCTCCCCAGCAGGATGAATTGTCAAAAGATTTGCAAAGTTTAAGGCTACATAAGAAGTGAAACTCTTGGCCATTCATTAGCTTATGCGGATGATGATTATAGAATTTGTGAGTTTTTTAGGCTCTTGCTTTTTGTCCCTCTTGGCCTTCTGTTGAGAACCTCACTGCTTCTTGGGGCAAGGATTGAGAATTATACAGAGCTGTATTTGTCACGTTGGCACACCTGATTTAATTTAATTCTCCTGGCAATCTGTACAGTAAATATTTTTACTCTGATTGTACAAATGAGGAAACCAGAGTGTTAATATAAAATTCCATGTCACGATGAGGAAGAGGTAGAATCACAATTTGAAGTCTAGTTTATCTGATTATAAATCTTGATGATCTTTCTACAACATTTCTTCTGGTGGATGGAGTCTAGGGTAGGGGTCAGGTCAGGGTGAGTACTGGTTGTTAAGACTGGGAAACAGTGGAGAGAAATGCAGATGCAGGCATTTCTAGAAAGCTAGGTGGGAGAGATTGTTAGGACTGTTGACTAAAGTCAATTATTTGCATTTCCATAACTTCCATTTAAACTATCTACTTGATTTCCAGGCCCCAGGACTACGCACAATTGAGTTTTATTAGATAGCGTGTTTTATTGACGAGAAGTAGACAATATGAATTTTATGAGATAGAAATAGTATTGTACCAGACCCCTTGCTGGGATTATTTTATTTATAATAAGCTTCCTGAAGAAGACATTACCATTTAATAGAACCCACTTCCATGTGATGTTGCTTCCAAACTAATTTTTATTAATAGGCTCCACAGTTTCAGTTTGGAAACCAACTTCATTAATGTAAATGGCAGGCAAGACTTATCAATTGTTTTTTTTTCCTTTTCCATGAGCTAATCAGTCTGGGGAGTATTTCTTAACTGTCACCCCTTCGTCTCTTTTATGGAGATAGTCACGTCATCCTTGTAGTTTTTTCTTGTACTCCAGAAGAGAATGAGGGTGGGATTAGTCAACTAATGACCCCATGGGATTAATCTTCAGAAGCCCGCTGATGCACGGAGGTTAGACATTCTCAACACCTCCACTTTGGCCTTTACAAATGAGTGAAACCAGAATTAGGCTCCACAGATTATTTGCAAAAATGTGTTTTGCTGACATGTAGGAAGAATTAGCACATTACACTGGTAATGTTGCGGGAAAGAACAGCAATTAAGAGGCCATGGAAAAAGAGGTGGTTGCTTTAGCCGCTTCAACTTCCATCAGAGCACAGCTGCTTCATGGCAGCAATAGGCTTCCAGTCCTTTAACAGCTGCAACAGGTTGTTTTGTTAATTTGTTCATTTAAAAATGTACTGAGAGTTTTTCATTTGTCATCTACTGTGGACACACAGAAACGACCGAGGTATGGTTCCGGCGCACAGGGATCCCACAGCCTGCTGGGTTGGACAGGTATATGCCTACATGGGGGATCTAAAGCATTGTGGGTGCATCACTGAATTTGTTGTTGGGTACAGGAGGAACACAAAGAGAGCAGAGCTGGATAAAGGGGATGTTGGGGAAGTTTCACAGGAGAGGAGACCCTTGAGCTGAATCTTCTAATAGTCTAGCAAAATAATCTGAGAGAGTATTTTACACGGAGAAAGCAACATGATGGACCCCTCAACCCCTGTCTGACCAGGTTTTCCAAGCAGAAATAGAACTAAATCAAACCAAACCCACTGCCATCAAGTTGATTCCGACTAGCGTCGATAATTGCAGGAGAACCCCCTTTCGATTGGAGGAGAGGTCAGATCACCAAGGGCAGCCAGTAGCATTTTGGAAGCTGTTCATGTGAGAAGTTTTGAAGAAGGCAGAGGGGCTCTTTTAGGCAGTTTTTTTTTTTTTTTCCTTTTAGGACAGAAGGATCTTAGAAGGAAGAGGGACACACACTCAAAGCAGAGGCAGCTGTGAGTAGCACAGAACGATCTGGGTGTGAGTTTCTCTTTGCCAACTGGGTGAACTAGCAAAGGTCAACCCATGTGAATCTCAAGTACCTCTTCTGAAAAATGAGAATTTGGAAACCCAATTTATCCTCTTCACGGGGACATTTTGTTGATTAAATACATAAAGTGGTTTGTAAACCAGATAGGCATCTACAATAGAAGAATGTATTATTATAACCGTTGTTATTATTGCTGGTCTCGGTATTACAGCTAAGGGATTAAAGAGAATGCAGGTGCCTAAGAAAAGTAGGAAAGTCAAGGGGGGCAGGCCTCGGTGGTTCAGAGAACCGTGGAGAAGAATTGATTTGTACAGCTGATAGACTGCTAAATGAACACGTACAACTGAATAGTATTTAACACGCCAAAGGACTTCCCTTTGCACTACTGCATGTAACCCTTTAACACCCCGTGAAGTAGGTGAAATAGTCATTATATCTCCATTTTATAGGTGAGAAAATAATGAATGCTCATTAAATGTTAGCTATTGGTAATGTTATTGTATCAGTAGTATTAATATTATTCTTATTATCACTATTATTGAATGTCCATGCAGCTTGAATATTTGGATACCCCCAGGAGCAATCATAATGCTTATCATTTATCACTGACCAAGTTTCTGATCTATAAAATGGGGTTGATTCTATTGACCAACAGAATTATTATAATGATAAAATCAGATGACCCATCTGGAAGTATGTTATGTTATACAGCCAGATAAATGTAAGTTATAATATGATTACATTCTCTAAGGTGATTTGTTACCTGCAAGAAGATCTAAACTCTAATAGCTGAGCATAGTTCACCCCACTCAGATATACAGGCCAGCAATTCTGTGCTTTTGGAAGCCACGAGAATGATTTGTTGAGAATGACCATCATGCCCATCCACTGTCATGAGAGCTGTTGAAAAGGAGAAGCAATGGGTTCTGGTCAGATTTGCAGTCCTTTTCCCAAAGGCACAAGTGATAACTACGAGCTGGCCTGAGCAAGGGCACACTTGAGGGCCAGTCTGTGGCCTATTTTGGGCTCAGATGCTAGTCTCCTTCTCCAGGCCATGGATGTTGACTCAAGTCCTTCATGAAGCATGCTGGAAAGGACTGATGTTGCTGCAGCCTGTCTGTCTAGCTTCACCCTCCTGCTCTGGTGTTCCCCGTGGTGTCAGCTTTGTGGCAGCATCTCCTCTGACTATAGCCTCAAGGAGGGTTACGAAGCCCATTTGGTAGGCAGGCATTTTTCCTGCTCAGGTGTGATCTGAGAATGGACTGTTTTTTAAAACCTAGTGACACCGCCTGGACAGCGCATTTAAACATACTCCTTTCTCCCTGCCAAGGTAGAACAAGACACTCCTACGTAATCCTTTTTCTCAACCCAGTGTGAACATATGCAGTAGGCTAAATAGGTTTTTATGAAAACTTGTCTGCTCATGTCTCTTTGATGGCCTTCCCTGAAGATGACCAATCCACTCATTCACACACAGTCATTGTCCTGCTTATGTGTGTGGCTCAGCACCAAGACCCAAAGCTAATGAAACATTGCCTGTGTCCTGGCCAGTCTAGAAAGGGGAGCACATGAGAGATGGAGCCTATTTCTTTCTAAAACGCGTGTAGCGAGAAGGAAAAATGTCTAAACAAAGTCATGCTTATAGCACACCTGTGGGGTTCTTTTTTCTTACAAAAGTATTTCATTTAGCTCTTGCATAGAAGAGACAAATAATGGCAATGGAGCAATAATGGCAATGTCTTGCAGCTGCAATATCAAAACACATTTAAATTGAATCTACATGGAGCCACCAACGCTAAATGAATTATAAGGTCAGTTCCCCATCTATTACCTCCCAATAACTTACCTATCAAGAAATCATTAGATTTACTGAAGCAATGAAGCAACTTGATTGCAAAGTCAGAGGAACCTGAGCTTGATCCCAGCTCTGCTAAGTACTAACTTGGTTAACTTGAGTAACCCTTCTTCATCTCTGTCTCCTCATCTGCAAACAAGGTTAGCAATACTTCTGACATAAGACTTTGGGGAGACTTGACTGGTGCTGCCTGGGAAGCACTCCATAGCCTTCCTGCACAGGATGAACAGCGTTATCTCCTTTACAGAAAGTGATCTTAATGAGGTTGTGATTTCAAATGAGCCATCCCATCATGACACAGCTGTGAAGTAGGAAAAATCCGCTTCATTCATCCCACCTACAGGTCAGAAAAGTGGGGCCTACCAACTGTAAATAATGCATTTTAGATCACACAGTGATTCAGTCAGGGCCAGGACGATAACCCAAGTCAACAAGTGTTCTTAGGCCAATGCTCCTTCCACTTCAACACCATTCACTCATATTAAATAGAAAACTGGTGAAGTATATTCCGCTCTTATTTCTATTGTTTTAAAAACCCAAGCTTTAAAATTAGTCGCTGCTATTAATGTTAAGAGGAATAGTATTTTTGGAGTTTTTACACTTCCCAGTATTGCTACTATTGTGACGGGATCACTTTTCTTCTTTCTCTGTTAAGAAAATGGAGGAAAATCACTCAAGTACTTTTAATGGCTGTGCATTCTGTGTTTTTTCATTGAGTGGTTGAGTGTTTACTCTGACCATAAAACATCACTAGGCACCAAAGAATAGAGTCACTCAGCTGAGGCTGGCAACCGAGTTGGTGAGATAAGGCGTGCATTCAAAGTATGTAAATGATCCTACAAAGAAAGAGAGGTTTAGATATCAAAACTAGTCTGGGGCTCACAATTAGTGTTGGAATACGTCGGAGAATACTGGGGGCACCAGTAAATATTTCAAAGAGGACCCTTCAGCTGCAGCCTGAAGAAGTGTAGTGTTGCATAGATGGGTTGACCAGATGCCCTGGTTAGCCTAGAGAGGTCTTGGTTTATGCATCTTTTCCAGGCATAGTTATTAATTCTGCCTCTTTCAAGCTAAAAAATTATGTACTCACTCCATGGATGGGCCAAAGAGAATATTCAGTTTGAATGGAAAGAAGTGACAGCTGTAGCTGGAAGGAAAACTGAACTGTACAGCTGTGGGAGGTAGGGCTGAGAGTCAGGTAGGCCCAGAGATTTGAGAAAGCAAAGTTGACTTTGGGAATAACTATGGCTTCCAAAGGATGCAAGAGTCATTCTCTCTCCCGTTCACTCGTGTGAGAATTAGCACTTTAAAGCCACCCAAATTCAACACTGAGTACAAGAGCAACTTCTTGGAGCACAAGCAGGAAATGAAGGATTATCAGACGCAGACCCTGACAATATATTTGTCATTTGAAGTTTTAAGTAGCAAATCCTTGTCGACAGCAAAAGAGAAATCAGAAAAAGCTTTTCAAAGTCTAATTACAACACTAGTTTGTGGCCTTGAACTTGGCAAGCTGACAGTCCATAGGGAATGAAGATGAGGTCTCAGGGCAGGATTTAATGCCAGAAGACACTTTCTTTTCCTCTGTGCCTGCAGTTTATAGTGACAAATGCAGAGCTCTCAGGATTAGGGACAGTATCAGTTCACTCATTTGCAATAGAGGCAGAAAGCTTTTTAGAAGGTAAGGTATGCCAGCTGGGGGCATATCCCCTCCATGATCCGATAGGAGAATTACAAACCAATATAGAGATTTAAAGCAATCACTGTGGCACTTCCATTAAGGCTTCTTTACCTGTTGAACAGGATTTCCAAGCCTTCCATATTAAACCAGAATTTTATTGTGCTCAGGCTAATACCCTGTGCTGAAGCACCATGTACCTGCTTTGTTTGCCGACATTTGTACAACACGCTATATTGAAGGCCATCTGTAAGCAGAGATGGAGTGCTTGGGTGCTGCAAACCGGTAACATGCTCAGCTGTTAACCAAAACGTTGGTAGTTTGAGTCAACCCAGAGGTAGCTGGGATGAAAGGCCTGGCAATCTACTTCTGAAAAATCAGCATTGAAAACCCTATGCACAGTCCTACTCTAACACACATGGGTTGACTGTGAGTCAAGGTCAGCTGGACAAAAAATGATGATTTAAACTGTAATTATATCACTTCTACATTTTCCTCCTACCTTACCTCACTGCACACTTTGCTTTGCGAAGTGATTAAGTTTGAAATTTGCTAATTCCAAAATTGAATTAAGCTCATATTCATAGAAGGGCTACCGAAGAAGGGGAAATAGAACATGAAGGAGGTATTATTCTCTGGGGCCTGGATTTATCTTAGATTGCCCGTGTGCTTGCAAATACTGCAGAGATGAGCACTTTATACTTGGTCTGATAAATCGAAACAATTTTACCAGGATCATTCAATATGCAAACATTTTAAAAATAAGCAAGATCTGTTACGATTTTAAATATATCTGTGCTTGACAGCCCGCCTAATGTTTCACAATTTAATTAGTAATATCATTTCCCTGGACTTAAGGTTATCAATCATGTTGCAGTTATTTCATTTCTGGCTGTCTAAATATAGCCGGATAGGGTTCTGGCATTCTTCCCTTTGCAGAGATGAGTGAAAATTTTCAAGGAGAAAATGTTGGCAGGAAGAAAATGAGACCACTGTACGTAATGAGCTGTGAGTCGGGCCCACCAAGCAATTCCATCTTTAATAAATCCACTGCTATTTAGGATCTCATCTCTTCCCATCGTGAATTACCCTATATGGAACCTTCAGTAGAAAGCTTACAAAAGAGCTGAGGAGGAAAAAGGAATATGCAAGTGTCAATTAATCTAATTAATGGTGGTAATAGTACCATGCATCTGTCTAGTACAGTTCACAGCAGGCACTTCTGCAGAAGTGATTTTATTTAACCTCATTTAATTAGCGCTAAGTGCTGAACTGTTTGGTACACACTATAAAACTCAGTTGATGTTCATATAATGAAAAGATCAACGCGGGTTGCAGTGGTAGGGAAAGCTTCAATTCAGGTCTTGAGGTAAAGGTTGGTGGCAGTAGACAGTCCGTGTGGGGCAGGAGTGGGGACTGAGAACAGAAGCAAAGATTTCCTTAGCTCATTTCCTATAGTGCATCTCATGACTCAAAATCTGCCAAAATTTTCCCAGCTGAGAACTCTCCGTAAGCCTAATTCAGCATTTGACCATAAAGACACGGGCTTTTTCAGTTTCACATCTCTCGTCAATGACAGTAACTGTCTCAGAAGCCAGACACTAGCAATAGCTGAGTTGACCGTGCAGACGTACCAATCATACACGACTTTCTCTCCCGCAGCTCGACCGCCTGTGCTGACTTCAATGACATTAAAATATGGAGAGAGAAGAAAGCCTCTGAAATATTTCCGGAATGGAAATTAGTATGGGGAACGGGAAGGAAATGTTCAAACGTGTGCTAGAAGAAGAGAGGGGGAGAAAGCATGGTGCTTTTCCTTCAGTGGTTTGCATTGATGAAGCTTGCTTTCCACAGCCAGCCTTGCCTAATGCACGCTGAGTTAGACAGTCACCAGAGGCTTGTGAAAGATTTTAACTCATTTAATTCAAAACATAGGCCATAAATGTTTGTGTATGTGAGTGTGCGTGTGTGTGTGCA
>NW_004444350.1:220906-221986 GCF_000243295.1 Trichechus manatus latirostris | reverse complement strand
AAGAATCTTAAAAACTAAAAGTGTTTCGTTGTTCCTGGGATGAACAGGATATATTTATTCTATCATAATATGCAATGCCAAAAAAAAAAAAATGCAGTGCATATTGATTGGCATCTATGCGCCATGGATTAGTCTAAGGATCTAAGGATCAGACACATAACTGTAAGAAAGAGTGCTCCCTGCTCATGGGAGAGATAATAAATAATGTTATCAGAAGCATAAGTAATTTCAGTTAAGTGCCAAGAGGCCGATACAGCTGACTGATACGATGAGAGTGACTCAGGAAGTTCTTTTACTCTAGGTGGTCAGGGAAAGTCTCCGGATAGACTACATGGAAGCTGAAACAAGAATGATGTGAAAAGTTTTGCTGTCCAGTAAAGAAGTGGCATGACAGTATGCCAGCTGACTTTGTAAACTGTCATGACCAAAAGCTTTGGGCATTCTGAGTTTTAGAGAGAAGATGGAAGGAACATTTTGGAGGGAAATGAAGGTGGTGTAAGGTCAATGATATACAGCTTTCTGATAATAACTCATGCTTCTTAATCCCAGATACCTGTTACAGAATACGTGTAGGCCTGCTCTGTGACACTTGGGGAGACATAAAGGAGAGGAAGAGAGCTAACATGAGCTAAGTGCCCCCCATGGATTGGATATTTACATGTGAGAGAGAGATTGAAATTATTTGTTGCATGAACATGCTCTTCAATTCTTTGTCTTATCTCAGGAGAACTTACAGAGAAAGAATTTTAAGATAAAACAATGATCTCTTTTCCTAAAAAAGAGGTAGACCAAGGGTTCCCAAACTGGTTATGCATCAGAATTCTCTAGAGTACTTCTTAAAATAACTCATATTGCTGTACGCCCTCCCAGAGTTTCAGATTTAGTAGGCTTATGGTTGGCCCCGTGGTTATGTATTTCTAACAAGTTCTCAGCTGACACTGATGCTATGGGTTCAGGTTCAAGAACCACACTGAGATAACCACTGCTCTAAAGACTTAGTCAGTTATGTGCTTGAGTACAGAACAGGACAGTAGGACAATAACAGTGTATGTGAAAGAGCAGGTGTTACGGAAAGAACTT
>NW_004444350.1:213075-214282 GCF_000243295.1 Trichechus manatus latirostris | reverse complement strand
AGAACTGGCACAAGCTAGACATTTCCATTACAAATGGGAGAAACTAGAGGAAAAGAAGTGATAACAGGCACCAAGCAAGTCAGCAGAACACATTAGCCCTCAAGGTTTTGAAAATAATCTTCTGTTCTCTGAGACAATTTACACAATAGCCCTGCCCTCCAGACTCTAGGCATTGGCCACAGTCTCTGGATTTTGAGTGGAGGCTCCTCAGCCCTGGGCTTCAGCTCTGCCTTCCAGGCCCACTGGGACAGGAACTCTGCTCCCTTGGCTTTAGGTGCACCATTCTCTTACTCCATCGGAGTGACAACTCCACCCTTAGAAACACCAGAGGCCATGGCTCCACCCTTTGAAACCCCTGTGGTCATGGCCATTCCTTTTGAGGCCGAAGCAGATTGGCTTCTTGTGTCCCTTGTCTCCTCAGCTTCTTCTTCCTATGGCTTCTCAGCCCTCGGGCCTCATGCCTGCATCTGCCCTGCTGGGGCAAGTGTTCTGAAGCTCAGTAGCCCACCGGTAAGTGCCCGGAGGCACCCCACTCCACCAGGAAGCCTTCTGCACACAGGCACTCAGCTCCCTTGCTCTGTGGGTTGGCAAGCCTAGCTCTACCGTTAAGTGCCCAGAGGCACCCCACTCTGCCAGGATGCCTCCTGCTCACAGGCATTCAGCTCTCTCACTCCGTGGGTCAGCTCCAGTGCTGTCTTTCACCAGTTTCCTGGTTCTGCTGCTGTTGGTTCTCTGCTGCTGCAGGTTCTCTTCTGCTGCTGGTTCTCTGTCACTGCCGCACATCTATCCATTTATAGTTTTAAAACTGCTTCCACATTTTAGGTATCTATTAGAGCAGCACCCCACTCCTGGTACCAAATGTCTTAGGCTGGGCTCTCTAGAGAAGCAAAACCAGTAAAGCATATAAATATATATAGAGAGATTTATATCAAGGAAATAGCTCACGCAGTTGTAGAGGCTAAAATGTCCCAAGTCCACAGATCAGGATAGAGGCCTCTCCTAGTTCACGTAGCCTCAGAAGCTGGTGAACCCAAGGTTGGTAGGTCAGAGGGGGGCTCCCGCTCACAGGCTGTGAAGGTCAACAAATTCCCAGATCAGCAGACAAGACAATCAGGTTTCTCCTGATTCACGTAGCTGCAGGGGCTGGCGAACCCAAGGTCAGCAGTTCGGGGAACCGGACTCTTGCTTCCAGGCTGAGAAGTTTGAC
>NW_004444350.1:201952-212938 GCF_000243295.1 Trichechus manatus latirostris | reverse complement strand
CACGAACTGGAGGTGAGGCAACAAGAGGCAGCTGCTGAGTCTGGAACAAGCCAAAAACCTTGGCAAGGCGAGCAGGCAGAAGGTAACTGGCGGAAGTCAGAGAGATGAAATTGAGAGGGTGGTGAGCTGCCCGAGGCCCCGCCTCCACTAGTACCACTCAGCAGATTCCATCATGGGGGTGATCACAACATTATACAACTACTAAAACACAGAGAATAATGGTCTAGCTAAGTTGACATACAATCTTAGTCACCACAACCATGAACTGCCAAAATAATGAACAAATCTGTCTTGGAAGAGGTATGGCCAGAATGCTCATTAGAAGCAAGGATGGCTAGACTCCTCTCACGTACTTTGGACATGTTATCAGGAGGAACTCGCCTCTGGAAAAGGACTTCATGCTTTGTAAAGGAGATGGTGAGTGGAAAAGAGGAAGACCCTCTCTGAGATGGAGTGACACAGTGGCTACAACAATGGGCTCAAGCATGACAACAATTGTGAGGATGGAGCAAGACCAGGCAGTGTTTTATTTTGTTGTACATAGGGTTGCTATGAGTCAGAACCCACTCGAGGGCACCTAAGAACAACAATATAATTACTAATGGAAAAGAACTATAAATCCAAAAACAACTTGAAAGTATCTCAAATCATCATAATATTGAGCAAAAGAAGACAGACACAAAATAATGCATTCTATTTATAGAGTTAAATATACGTGGTGTTTAGGGATGCACACTGCAGACTTAAACTATGAAGAGAAGTATAAAGTGGTTGCTGCATTAGCCAGGGCTGTCCTTGGGGAAAGGGAGGGGGTGGTTATGAAAGCCGGGAAGGGGCTTCTGAGCATTGGAATATTTTCTTTCTTGACACGTATGGTTCCTACACAGGTAATCACTTTGTAATAAATCATTTAGCTGGATATTTTTTGTTTGTGAACTTTCCTTTAAGAACACAAAATTTAATCAAAATTAAAAAGGAAAAAGACAGTTAACAAATGAGCTCATTTGATACATAGAAGGAGGACTACGTCTAACTGTGTTAAGCCACCTGGAAGATAAGCCGGAGAATACCAGCTAATTGCTCTCCTCTATAAGGGTTACATGACAAGTTGGCTCAGTAGACATGAGTCCTTCAAGGAAAGGTAGGAGGTCAGAAGATACTCTTAGATGAAAGCATGGGGCTTCTAGTCAGAGAAAGAATTATGTTTCATGTTTGAGGCAGAGCCCTGGGTCCAGGCTGGACATACATGTTCAAACAGACTATCAACTCAAGAAGAAACTCTGGTGGATATTAACGACTGAAGTGGGAAACAGTGTCTTTGTGAACTAAGGAAAATGTCATGAAGGATCAACAAGCCAAAATGAGTAGTCTGGAAAGTAATCCTTGTGAATATTGAAAAAATAAGCGAGCCAGTGAACACTTGCTTCGTTCCTTTAGCTTGGCATTTGGAAACACCAGGTTTATGCACAAAAACCTGAATAGAACACAAATACTCCCTGTCTTTGCCTCCATGAAGTTTCACATTTGCTTGGGAAGACATACCAAACACCAATCCTTATATTCAGAGCAGCACAAGATATTCCAGTAAACTTATGAAGGTGGGACACTCCCATGTTTAGGTTTTCCCGTCCATCGGGGATGTCTTCCGGGGCAGAAATGGGAAAGACCTGAATAACACGGTAGCAGTATATATACGGACGGAAATGTGAAGTGACATCTGCTGTCATTGAGCTGATTCCACTTCATGGCACTCTCACATGTTTCAGCGTAGAACTGTGCTCCATAGGATTTTCAATGGCTGTAATCTTATGGAAGTAGATTGCCAGGCCTTTCTTCCAAGGCTTGGCTGGGTGAATTTGAACTGCCAACTTTTCTGTTAGTAGTTGAGAGTAAACTGTTTGCACCACCTAGGGTGCTAAACTCCTGAATACAGTCTGAAGACTCAGAGCCTATGGGCTTGAAAAACTGTTAAGTCAGGAACAAAAGCTGTTATTTTGAAGGGAGATCTACCATCTGATTAATGTGGAAAAGGCTGAAAAGAATATGATGTCACAGAATTTTTTTTAGCCCTATTTTTTTAATTGTTATTTATTTTTATTTATTTATTGTGCTTTAGGTGAAAGTTTACAGCTCAAGTTAATTTCTCATACAAAAATTTATACATATACTGTTATGTGACCCTACTTGCAATCCCTGTAATGTGACAGCACACGTCCCCTTTCCACCCAAGGTTTCCCGTGTCTATTCAGTGAGTTCCTGTCCCTTTCTGCCTTCTCATCCAGCCTCTGGACGGGAGCTGCCCATTTAGTCTCATGTATCTACTTGAACTAAAAAGTACACTCTGCACAAGTATTATTTTGTTTTATAGTCCAGTCTAATCTTTGACTGAAGACTGGGTGTCAGGAATGGTTTGGGGGCCATGTCTTCTGGGGTTCCTCTAGTCTCAGTCAGACCATTAAGCCTGGTCCTTCTACTTGAATTTGAGTTCTGCACCCCACTTCTCTCCTGCTCCATTAGGGACTCTCTGTTGTGTTCCCTGTCAGAGCGGTCATTGGTGGTAGCCAGACGCCATCTAGTTCTTCTGGTCTCAGGCTGATGGAGTCTCTGGTTTATGTGAACCTTTTGTCTCTTGGGCTAATAATTTTCTTGTGTCTTTGGTGTTCTTTATTCTCCTTTGCTCTAGATGGGTTGGGACCAACTGATGCATCTTAGATGGCCACTCACAAGCAAGCTTTTAAGACCCCAGATGCCACTCACGAAATTGGAATGCATAACATTTTCTTAATAAACTTTGTTACGCCAAGTGACCTAGATGTTCCCCAAAACCATGGTCCCCAGACCCTCGTTTTTGCTACTCTGTCCCTCAAAGTGTTTGGTTGTGTTCAGGAAACTTCTTAGCTTTTGGTTTAGTCCAGTTGTGCTGACTTCCCCTGTATTGTGTGTTGTCCTTCCCTTTTCCTAGGATAACTCTTGTCTACTATCTAGAATTTACAGGAATCTAATCGACTACATATGTAGAAAGAGACAATGGAAAGGGTCAATTTCCAAAGTGGTTGTACCATTTTACATTCCCACCAGCAGACAGAAATTTTTATGACGAATCCAATGTATCATCTGTCCTTTTGCCTCAGATGTTTAAATGCTCGGTATTTCTTGTCGTGGCTGCCCTGATGGTTTTATTTTAGTCATGCTGTGCTTTCTTCATAAGGCCCATTTTCAGTTGTCCACATTGCTAAGGGAACCTGAGATATGGGTACAATGATTTGGGTTTCTCTGAGAGATCAGTAATTTTATGTTCCATACGTGGCCGAATACACACTGTAATGGTCTCATATTTATCAGTGAATGACTGATATTGAGATCATTAACAACATGAAAATCAGTCACAATGGGCTGAAAATTTCTGAAACAACCTAACCACCAGAAAGAAGACTGCAGTGTATGTGGAATCACAATTATTTCATATAATTCAACCCTACAATATATATAGCTATGTTTTAGCCTGTTTTTGTAACATGACTCCAACTGTCTCAGGAAGCTAGATTCACTCTAACTTCTCAATAATTCCCCCTCTTCTGGTGTGATCTTCCTTCAGTCTCTGTTGCCTTTCCCAAGTGTGTATGGGATTTGCCTAAATTTCATTTCATTTTTTGATTGTCTGCCAGCCGGATAATAAGAGACATCTGATCAAGGGCTAAGTTAAGTGCTCCATCCAGCAGTATTTGTGCTACATAAATTATTCATATAGCACCACCCTGGACAAATCACACTTTGATTATACAGTCATTTTTCAGTCTATTCATTTACCAGACAAGTAAAGATCACGGGAGATCAGAAGAGTCACACTTGTGAATGGGTAATGAACACAAGCTCTTTACCCACTCTGTCCTCGGCTCCCCTTACTGGTGGTGAGCTCTCTGTCAAGGGATTTCATGAAGATCAAATGAGGTAATAGATGTGAAACTTGTTTGCAATGGTAAGTATACTAATTACAGACAGTTGTCCTTGGGAAATACACTCTTAGAATGGAAAGCTTTGAGGTGACATAGATCTGCCTTTGAACGCAAACTGGTTGGGTGAGCAGGGAAGCAACCCAAGCTATCTGAAACTCAGATTCATTGCTTATAAAATGAAGATGCCAATAGCCATCTCTCAGGATTGGTGGAAGGAAGAAATGGGTTCACCTATGTGAAAAGCTAGCATACTGCCTTACCTATGGCAGGCATTTAATAAGTAGGGTCCTCTCTTTCCTGTAAGGAGTCCTTGGGTGGCTTGGCTGCTAATCAAAAGGTTAGCAGTTCAAGCCTACCCAAGGATGCCTTGGAAGAAAAACCTGAAGATCTCCTTCTGAAAAATCAGCCATTAAAAGCCCTATGGAGCACAGTTCTACTCTGACACACATGTGGTACCCATGACTTGGGGTCAACCTGATGGCAACTGGTTTTTACTGGTTTTCTCTTTTTTATGGCTCTTCGGTGGGTTTGTTCATTTGACAGCACAGTGACTATCTTTGTGATTTTTTGTTTTGTTTGTTTGTCTTTAATGTACATATGTGCTTGTCTTGCCAACTTGACTCAAAGCTCCTGAAAGACAGACTTTTTTTATTGATTGAATCTCCTGCACTACCAGAGCCAGACATAAGCTTGAAAGATGAGTCTCCATTGATTATTTTACTTATCTTTCCACATACTCCACCAGCCCTGAATTCCATGTCCTGTGTTTCATGCAAAGGAGACAGTCCATGCATATGTATAAACTATTGGATGGGAAGAAGTCCCAGACAGATTTGCAGATGCTTTCACTGAGTTGGCCGCAAAAGCATCATAACCTGGAGAGGTATTCTGAAATGACAACTTACCAAAGCAAGTAAACTGCAAAAATGTTGATTCTTGCACCCTCTGTGTGTTCGACTTGCTGAGCATAATCTGTGTTGATATTTTTGAACCTTTATTATAAATTCATACAGTTATGTACTAAAAGTTACTATAATTAGTAAAACTGTTTGCCTTTTACCCAAATTATTTCCAGGACTGACTACATAGTTTGAGGATTCTGGCGCAAAAAATAATACAGAGTTCCTTTTTCAAAACATACAGGAAAAAGAAAGGTTCTATTAAAAGTATGTGTAAGTAAATGTATGTGTGTGTGTATATACATGTACATACACATATACATACATACTCATATACATAAATACACATATATACATTTTTAACCTTTCTTCCTCGATATCTCTCTTGATCTGTCATGGTGTTTTTTTATTTGCTATTTAATATCACACTCTATCAGGCAAGGAGATAGTTTACTGAGCCCAGACTCTCACAATTGCCCAGGGCCACTTGACAAGGTCACTCATGACCCACATAATTAGGGTAGGGTTAGAGAGCCCAAGGAAACCACCTGTAAGAAATATGTATGAGCATTATGATGTCAATTTGGAGAAACCATTTTCTAAACCATTTTCTACTTTTTGCTTTCTGGAAAGTATTAAGAAAGCTGCTATTACTCCTATATTGTAGAGGTGGTTCTCCACTGTAGGCTTTCCATGAACTGGTGGGTTACTAAAAATAGTATACTATGTGGCAATACACTATTTTTAGTATCATGTAAAGGATTCAATTTTGGAATCATTTATTTTGAACCTTTAAAAAATTGTTCATATACTTCTAATAGTCACATGACAGAGTACGATGGGTATTTACCTTTCTCTTTTGAGAAATCATACAAAAACAATAGGAGCAGCAGGGGCGCAAACACAAACTATTTTATAAACACTAACAATGTAGAGATGAGGTTAAAGGGAAAAGTTGGATGGGCAAAGGGGCTAGAAGTTGGGAGAAAGTCATCTTCTGAACCCTTCATCTGTTATAGATGGTAGTCAAACACTCACATCTAAAGTAACAGACGAGTAAATATATTTGATGTTACAAAGGAGGTAAATAGTAAGAAAGAGAATATAATAAACTAAGATTAGGAGATGGAGGGTAAGTTCATGTTAAAGGAAAGATGTTAATTTAATCATTGGTCATAATCAGAAGTTAATAGTCTGTTTAAAGAAATAGAGGATTAAGGATAATGTTATAGGTCTAAAGTTAGCCACTAGAATAAAAATGTCACCCTTCCAAATTATCTGAGATTAATAAGAAAATACAATACTCACACCTACACAAACATATACCACTAAAAAAAGTGAAGAAAATACAGAGTACTTTGGAAAGTATTTTTTTTTCCCCAAGGCTGTAATCTTTAATATTTTTTTTAATATATTTTATTGTACTTCAGGTGAAGGCTTACAGAACAAATAGTTTCCCATGAAACAGTAGTACACATGTTATTTTTTGACATTGGTTAACAACCCCACAACATATTAACCCTCTAAACTCTCAACCTTTTTTTTTTTTTTTTTGGTGAAAATACACATAGCCAAAGATACACCGTTTCAAAAATTTCTAATACACAGTTCAGTGACCTTGACTACGCTCTTCCAATTGTGCTGTTATTCTTACTTAAGATGAAGGCTTACAGAACAAAATAGTTTCTCATTTAACAGTTACTACAAATGTTGCCCTATGACAATGGTTAATAATCTCACAACAAATCAACAATATCCTTACTCAATCTTGAGTTCCCTAACACCAGCTTCCTTGTCCCTTTCTGTTTTCTGGCCCTTGTCACTGGACTCCTGTACCTTGTTAGTCTCATTTGGTTTTACGGGGCTGTCTACTCCCAGGCTGAACAGTGAACCTCGGAAGTAACTTCACCACTGAGCTAAAAGGGTGTCTGGGGGCCATACTCTCGGGGTTTCTCCAGTCTCCTTTAGGCCAGTAAATCTGGTCTTTTTTTTGTGAGTTAGAATTATGCTCTACGTCCTTCTCCAGCTCTGTCCAGAATCCTCTGTTGTGATCCTGGTCAGAGCAGTCAGTGGTGGTAGCCGGGCACCATCTAGCTGTACGGGACTTAGTCTGGTGGAGGTCATGGTAGCTGTGGACAATTAGTCCTTTGGACTAATCTTTTCCTTGTATCCTGTTCTCTTCATTCTCCCTTGCTCCCGAAGGGATGAGACCAGTGGAGTATCTTAGATGGCCGCTCACAGGCTTTTAAAGACCCCAGACACTACTCACCAAGGTAGAATGTAGAGCATTGTCTTTAGAAGCTGTGTCATACCAATTGAGCTAGATGTTCCCCGAGACCATGGTCCCCAGAGCCCTCTGCCCAGCAACTCAGTCCCTGAAATGCATTTTTATAAAGTCATAAGATTGTAAAACCACCAAAAACAAAATTATAACAAAAAAAAATATTTAAAGAACTAAGACATTTCTGCCACATAATTACATTTACATAGCACCACTCACCTATTGAAAGGAACAAAAAATCTAAGATTGGACAAAAGGGAAACCCAGCTTTATACTGTGTATAAGTATACCATAGAACGTCAGTTACCATCAAGTCAATTCCAACTCATGGCAGCCCCATGTGTGTCAGAGTAGAACTGTAACAGTTTAGCTTAACTAGTAAAAAAGGTCTGCCTTGAGCATTATGCTGTTTTAAAAACTATCTCTATTGGATCAAACTGACAACAGCAACTCGAAAGATTAGATAGGAAACTTAGGGGCAGTGAGTTCCTGTTAATGGGGGAGAAACAACTCAGGAAACAAGGATGAGAATGGTGGCACAACTCGAAGAATGTAATCAGTGTCACTGAATTGTACATGTAGAAACTGTTGAATTGGTGTATGTTTTGCTATGTATATTCTCAACAATAACAAAGTAAAACGTTTAAAAAAATGAAAAATACGTAGAAAATGACAATTATGAACACTAAACATATTATAAAATCAAATCTGTTGCTGTTGAGTTGATTCCAACTCATAGCGACCCTATAGAACAGAGTAGAACAGCTCCATTGGGTTTCCAAGGAGCACATGGTGGATTTGAACTGCCGAAGTTTTGGTTAGCAGCCATAGCTCTTAACCACTAAGCCACCAAGGTTTCCAAACATATTATAAAGGTACAGGATAAAGCAATGGTTACAGAAAATGATAATTAATTGAACTAAGATAGCATTTTTCATTGATTAGACTTAAGTAGATCAGAACGATTAATAGAACAATATTTTCTGAAGAATGTTGGGAAAAAGTCACTTTCACAATTGCAGATTAGTGTGTATATTGGTACAAATTCTCGAGAGGACAATTTGGAACTATCTCTAAAAATAAGAAGTGTTCATATGTTTTGATCTACAAATCCCACTTCTAGAAATTTCTTACACACGTATTCAAACATCTGCAAAATATCTGGTGTGTGAAGTTATTTATTTCAATGTCATTTCTAATGGCAGTGATTAGCTACAATCTAAATTTCCATTAGTGGAAGATGGTTTGAAGAACTTCGGTATATCCACACAATGTAATATTGTTCACCTTACAAATGAAGAAGTTCTCCATGCACCAATATGGAGGGATCATCAAGATATGTTGTGTAAATTAAAAGGGAAAACCTCTGCATGCTTGTATCTGCATAGACTGTGTCTGAATAATACAGAGTAGATTGGAAATTGGTTGCTCCTGGGGAGGGGATCTAGTTGTTTAAGAGATATGGGTGTGAGGAAATATTTAACTGCATACTTTACATACATTTTTGTGTACAATGGGAACATATCAGTTATTCACAAATTAATAAAAATAAGAAAAATAGCATCCTACTACCAAGGAAACAGAGTTATCAGTAGCATAACCCCCTATGCTTTTTTGAACGAGAAAGTAATGGTGTGGAACACTTACCTACCATGGGGAATTTTGTATGGGCTCTAAAACCTCTGTTATTGATATCAACTACCAGATCCCAACCACGGTAATGTGTTCTGTGTTGAGGGAGAAAATAAAATTGTAGAAAACTGCCACACTTGGCTATAGATGTGACTATGTATCATACCGTAAATAATTCAGATATTACAGTTTTCTAAACCTAATAAACCATTAGTAATCATATGCATTTATACACATACACATACAATATTCACACACCACGTATCTCATCAGGTCTCTATCATACCCATAGATGATGTTGATATCTCATTGTCCACCAAGCCTAACCACCATCGTACCACCTCATGTGGTACTCACGGCCACCCTTAGCCTGGAAAACCTCTGGATCTAGACTCAACATCCACCACCCTCCTAGACTCTAATTATACAGAAATACCCAGGTTTTTCCAAACATACTTTCTTCTTTAAATCCACTACTTTCTCATGCTATTGCCCATACATGGAATCCCACAGTCACTCTACCTTGCATATTTCTGCATGATGACATCTCTCTGAACATTGAAGGTAAGCCCCAATATACTGAAAAGTCTCACTTGATTTCTACATCTGAAAAGTCTGCCTATTCCCTGAAAACTCCAGTGGCTCTTTAAATTTAACTCAGGGTAATTTCACATATTGTCTTGTTTATTTGCCTATCTCATTTCTCCTTCTAACTTATAAATCTCTTCAGGTCAAGGAAAACATTTTTATTTTAATTTTCATAGCAATTAATGGATTATCCAATATTATCCAAAGTAAATCTTTTGGGTCTTTTTTGCTTTAAAAATATATATAATACAACATTTGCCAATTCAACGTTTTTCAGGTGTACAGTTTAGTGATATCAACTACATTGATCATGTTGTACAACCACCACCCATATGTACAGCAACGTTCATTGCAGCGCTATTCACAATACCAAAAGGTGAAAACTACCTAAGTATCCATCAACAGATGAATGGGTAAGCAAAATGTGGTACACACATATAAAGAAATGCTACTCAGTCATAAAGAGAAATGAGGTTCTAATCCAAGCTACAACATGAATATGGACCTCAAACAACTTACGTCCAGTGAAATAAATCAACCACAAAAGATATTGTATGATCTCACTTTTATGAAATAATAAGAATAGGCAAATGTATAAAGATCAAAGTTTTTTGTGGTTACCAGGGACAGGAAGGATGGCGAAAGGGTTTTCTTTTTTTTTAAGTGAGTGCTTATTTACGGTGATGGCAAAGTAGACATTTAATAAATAAATTTAATCAGTGAATAAAAGGGCAAATGAGCATATCTATATAAATACATATTCTTTTCATCAAAGGATGATGATAAGGAAGGTGACAATAATGATTATGCTAAAATTGTAGTTATTTTTCTTTCAGCCTAATAAAATACATATAACTATTTCTTTTTACTTTTTAACTTGCAAGTTGATGTAATCCAAGCATTCACAAGTGCTTTTGGGATGTATAAAATCAATAAAAATAAGATTTTTGTCATTGATTCCTTACAGGGTCTCTGAACTTCCAACAGTGATATAAAAATAATCTAGCTTGGCTATTATTTCACTCAACATTTTTGGTCTCCTGTGTGCCAGTCACTGGACCAGACACTGGGGCTACTGAAACAAAAGATGATGATTTATTTCTTCTAGAAGTTGCTAAGAGTCTAGTGGATGTACCAGACAAGTAAATAGTGACAATTAAGCATAAAAACACTGGCATGGTAGGATGAAGTTTTTAAAAATGTAGGGTAGAAATACATTGTCCTCTCCTACCACGGATTCATTAGAAAATGAAAGTAATATTTTTCCTTATTCCCACTCTTTAAGAGGGTAGCTGCTCTTTTTTTGTTAATAAAAAATAATGTTCTGTATGTCTCAGTGTTGTGACTCACTAAAGTAACTGAGACAACTAATAGAGAAACAATCTGGGGTGAAAGATAGTTAATTTTTTTTCAACATGTTTCAGAGCTTGTCTCAAATAGAAATACCACCTAGGTAATGGGCATAAGAGGATGGAGCTCAAGAGAACTGGATCATATACATGGACATAAAAGTTGAAGCAAAGAAATAGTAAAGATAAGAGCAGAAATAAATGAAATAGAGAACAGAAAAACAATAGAAAGAATCAACAAAACCAAAAGTTGGTTCTTTGAAAGAATCAACAAAATTGACAAA